>NC_064616.1:624223609-624526639 GCF_023898315.1 Schistocerca nitens | reverse complement strand
TTATGTGGAATGCATCTGCATCCGTACATAATGTAAACAGTAACAAAATCCCAGTCCACATATTCCAAATTCACAGATTTTCAGTCACTTTATTATCAGAGAAGATAAATAAACGCCCACTGAGGATGTCACCACTGCGATGAATAATATTTGCGTGATGACAAACATTTAACTGTGTTTTGCTGCAAGGTGAACGCTGTTATTCAAATTATACCACTCGTCTGTAGCTGCCAGTGTTTTTTGGCTTCTATTCATTTTCATTTTCTGAATCTTCTTCTAAAGTAGCAACGGCGTATGCAGTGGACAACTTCTCCACTTATTTTAAGCCCCTTTGTTCTCTCTCTTAGATGTTAATTCAGTACCAATAAACAAAATGGTTCAAATGGCTCTGAGCACTATGGGACTGAACATCTGTGGTCATCAGTCCCCTAGAACTTAGAACTACTTAAACCTAACTAACCTAAGGACATCACGCACATCCATGCCCGAGGCAGGATTCGAACCTGCGACCGTAGCAGTCACGCGGTTCCCGACTGAGCGCCTAGAACCGCGAGACCACCGCGGCCGGCTATCAATAAACACACCCATATGAATGGTGAAAAGGGACAGCCTTATCTGAACCATTTCTGAATTTTCCATTATTATTTACTTGAGTGCACTGCTCCTTGTGTGGCTTCAGCCTCAATTTTTGTCGTTCCAATTTATTCTTAATTTAGTCAACGAATGAAGCATTCGTTTTCAATTTAGTACGTCAAAGGTGGTTTAAAATCAAAAGAAGCTATTTAATTCTTTCTATTCGCTTCCACTCTTATCCCCAGTACTATCCATGACCCCCAAACTGCTTTCCTAGTGCTTCTGCCTAGTCTAAAACTAAACTGACCTTCCTTTAAGAAAAATTTCATCTTACGTTTTTATTTTGTTCTTTATTATGTGTACTAACACCTTTAGTGGATGGTGTAAGAGAGGTATTGTATTAAAATTGCTACAATCTACCACAATTTCTTTTTTCGGTTAGGCAGTTGTTTTCATCTTACAGAAACCTTCAAGAACATCCACTTGCATATAGCAGTATGTAACTCCAGTGAACAACGAATTCTTTACCATAATACCAACATGTCTTTTTTTTAAGAATTAAGGCAGTACAGCACGATGGCACTGGTTTTCTATCCCTCAGAGTCTTCAGAGATTGTTCAGTTTCGTCTTTGTTGATAGAAGGTCCCGCTTCATTATTTACGTCTGACAGTTCTTCAACTGCTTCAGTTTCATTTGCGGTGTATTTATGATTTTACAGTTCTTCTGTACATTACTTCCAGCATTCACACACTTCTCCACTGTCTGTTGTTAAGTTCTCATTTTTGTCTTTTAGCATTGTTAATTTCGTTTCTGATGCAGTAACTATTTGTTCAAGACTGTTAAATCGTATTTCTCATATTTGTGGCCATTTCATATCATTACTAATATAAGATCTTTTTTTTGCTTGTCTTCAGTTCCTAGTAATATGACTTTTTTGTTTTTGTTTACCTCCAAGCTTTCAGATAAAACTCTTTTCTAAGGTTTGTGTTGGCCAATATAATATCCAGTATCTCTTCTGTCAGCCAACGTTTTTTTGTTTGTAGTTTTTTTCTTCCATACGGCCTCATCGCCAAATTTCATTATTTCGTGTTTTAACTGTTTCCATCCGAACAACTCTTCTTCATTCCTTTCTGTGACTTCATTTACTTTTCCTTGAAGGTTTGTTTGATTTCTCCTTTTCCGTAATTTTCAAATTTCATTTCCTCCTAATATTTTTTCCGAGTATCTTGCATTGACTCTACACACGAAATTCCAGTGGCAGATGCTACAAGAGAGCCATTGTGCATCATGGAGAGGCTTAATGTGAAAATTGCGAGAGTGTTCTTTACTGAAAGAGTCACATACATCTTACGAAATGTTCACGGCTGAAAAGTCGGAAACATTGTAGTTCATACTGAGGAAGATCGATAATTGTTCTTTCTTCACACCATTCGAGAATAGGAAAGAGGAAGTAATAGTGAAACATGAAGCGCCGTCCGCCATACAGCATTAGGTCTATTTCGGAATATGGATAGAGCTTTGGTCACCGTCCTCCCTGAATCCTGGTAGAAAAATTTAAAATTGGTTTTTTAACATTAAAATGTCCCTCTCTACATCTTTCATGTTTTGCCTAAATTACTTCACGAAAGAGCCAGGAAGGTTCCATGACGAGACACAAACATAAGTTCCTCCTCTAAACTAAAACTAGTGTGGACAAAACGTACTGCGTTCAATTACGTAAGCGCTGACGATGTGTTACACGCAGAAATGTGAAGTACATGGTGGTGAAGAAAATGATTACATACAATAATACAGAAGTAGTTCACTTTTAAATCTCTTGTACTTTAATTCAGCATCCTATAAGAAATATAGTACTGACACGACACAGAAGGACCAATAGAAAGAATGTTTACGACTGGAAAAGTAAGTTTTAGGATGAAATTGTTCAAGCAGTTGTAGTCAGTGGTTAGAAACCAACAATAAGACGTACCATTCGTAGAAATTATATAGGTATCGAAGGCGCGTTAAAAAGTCTATTCCTCAAACTACATGCATGCGAGACTACGATGTATAATACGTTTCGGAATAGTCGAAAGTTGATACCTCACGAAACCGTACCTGTCCTCAGGACAATTCTGCATAAAATTATGAAATAATACTAGGCAGTTTGCAAATTAAAACTCTTATGATAATGTAAGTTGTTTTGCAGATTTTTATGAAGAAATTTATTAATAATGCATCAGATAAATCGATCGATAATTATTGTAACCAAAAAATGGCTAGTTTACGTTATTATCATGTACAACTTGATAACATGTAATCTTCTGAAAGAGATCACTTATGAAACTAGCTCTAATTAAAGTCGCGATACCTGCAAGAAAAGGGACTTATGTCGTTGCACGAAAATTGGTAGTTATCCATGATGCCGGGGAATTAAGGCGGTATTTGGTCGTATTTATACTTCAGGATGGGAGGTAAGCCGATTTAGTATAATCGAGGTTCCCAGCGAAGCTCCGCACGGCTGCAGCTGCTACCTGTCCGCCCGCGGGCGCTGTACGGACGAGATGTTCGCTCACCTCACCTCGAGGACGACAACATACAGGCAATGGCCTGCTATGGCTGAAGAAACACTGTGGTAGAAAGAGCTGCACCGACCTCTGTTATTATATCTACATCTAAGTTAAGTGAAGTGCGTGGTAGAGGATACTTTTTATTCTAACATATATTGTAGTTATGTCCTATTCCACTGACGGATGTAGCGTAGAAACAATGTTTGTTTTTAGACCACTGTGCAAGATGTCAATTGCTTACTTTTATCTGTGCGATCTCTAAGGAATAGATTCGCAAATGGCTGAAGAATATTCATTGTTTTTGCCCTGAAAGACAGTCCTTTTTTTTTTTTTTTACTATCTGCTAGTTAGTATTTTTCAACATTTCCGTCACATTATCTTGTCAGTCAAACAATCCTGTGATCATTCGCTTATCTCTTCTTTGTGTACGCTCGATTTTCCCTGACAGTACGACTTCATATGGATTGGGTTGTTTTGAAAATCAGCCTTATGCAAACAGAATTAGTTTATTTTTATATTTACCCAGACATATTTCGACACTCATGTGTCAATTTCTGTGGGTAAAATTTTTATTTCTGTAAAGTAATAACAGAAGAATTTAACTGCTGTGGGCCTAAGAATTGCAATATGTGTAATTTGCTTTGTTTTTTTAGACACACACATTAAAATTACATCGCTAACTGAACTGTATTATTATACACCATGACAGCATGTCATCTGCAAACTAGCCATGAAGAAAACTATTTCGTATTTGTGAATAATTATTTCGAGGGTAGAGGTTGTGTACGTTCACGTATTTACATTATTCGTCCTGTTTGGTGTCTCTGATTGGTGTCTCGATCAGATGTTGTTTAGTGCATTGTTTTCACACAGTTTCTCACAAATTTCCGCTCACTACTTTACCTCTCATACACTTTGTGGTGTCACCGCTAGACACCACACTTGCTAGGTGGTAACTTAAATCGGCCGCGGTCCTGTAGTACATGTCGGACCCGCGTGTCGCCACTGTGGGATCGCAAACCTAGCGCCACCACAAGGCAGGTCTCGAGAGACTGAGGAGACCTCGTCCCCAGTTGTACGGACAACATAGCTAGCGATTGGACGTGCTAAGCCTTGCTCTCATTTGCCGAGAGATAGACAGTAGAATAGCCCTCTGCTAAGTTAACTGGCGACCACCTAGCAAGGCGCCATTTGTATCAGTGCCTATAGCTTACTAATATTCAAGAGAGATGTATTCCAAGGACTAATTAAAAGTTAAGTAACAAGCATCTACGTACTTTTCTTCTTATTCATTTATAAGTTCTCATGTTCCAGACTTCACGCCCGTCTGCGTTAGCCTTGCGTGCCCTATCGGCTACAGCATTGTGTCTAGGCTGTATGGTCTAGACACAACACACTTTCCCAAAATTTGGCGAAATGTGATCTGAGCAGACACTTCTGAAAGCAAACTCAGTGAGAGGTGTTATGTTACTGTCGTTGCTCACTTGTTCATCGTAGGTCTTGTGTTTGTTGTGGCGCTAGTTTTGAAAGTTCCGTTAGAACTAGTGTGGTGTGGTGTGGTGAATCTGCTGCAGTTCATGCCAGTCGGTCTACAAAGGCCAAACATGCAGAAATTTCAAAACGTGGTACTCCAAACACCTCAGAGCCCTAAGAAGTAATAATACACACTCCTCTTTTGCAGGCCATGTAATACAAGAAAACCACCACCCAACAACATGGAGACTGATCTTGAGATCCTCAGAGAAAGCAACAGTCTCTATCAAACACTTACAATAGTGGACAACTATCACATACAAAAAGCAATTATACAGAGAAAGAGAGTCCTGAATTAAAATACAACACTGTGCAACAAAACACTGTTTGGAACACTCAATGAACTATACAAAGGCGACTCTCCACAAAAAATTTAACGGTCAAACAGACAAAAAAAAAGAGGCTCCTGTTTTCTTGTTCCCCTGCCCACCTCGCTTTCCATCTCTCTCTCTCTCTCTCTCTCTCTCTCTCTCGCCCGCATCTCGTGGTCGTGCGGTAGCGTTCTCGCTTCCCACGCCCGGGTTCCCGGGTTCGATTCCCGGCGGGGTCAGGGATTTTCTCTGCCTCGTGATGGCTGGGTGTTGTGTGCTGTCCTTAGGTTAGTTAGGTTTAAGTAGTTCTAAGTTCTAGGGGACTTATGACCACGGCAGTTGAGTCCCATAGTGCTCAGAGCCAATTGAACCATTTGAACAATCTCTCTCTCTCTCTCTATCTCTCTCTCTCTCTCTCTCTCTCTCACACACACACACACACACACAAACATAAACACATTACATACATTCTGCCCTCCCCCAGTGGCCACAGCACACCAGTTCTGACAGAACTTTCAAAATTAGCGCCACAACAAGTAAGCAACGACAATAACATAGCACTTCTCACTGAGTATGTTTTCAGAAGTGTCTGCTAAGATCACATTTCGCCACATTTTGAGAAAGAGAGGAAATTTGTGAGAAACTGTGAAAACAATGCACTAAAAAGCAGTAGATCGAGACACTAATCAGAGACACCAAACACGACGAAATCTGTAAGTACAGGAACGTACACAACCCCTACCCTCGAAAGAATTCTTCATGGCTACCTTGCAAATGACATGCTGTAAAAAAAAAGAAGAAAACCGATGAAAACGAGCACTAAAACCGGTGTATAATAACGCAGTTTAGTTAGCGATGTAATTTTAAGGCGAGTGTCTCAACAAAACAAAGCAAATTGCACATATTGTAATTCTTAGGCCTGCAGCAGTTAAATTATTATAAATGCGATATTTTACTTTACAGAAATAAAAATTTGACCCACAGAAGATGACACATTGGTGTCGAAACATGTGTGGGTAAACATAAAAATAAACTAATTGTGTTTGCAAAAGGCTGATTTTCAAAACAACCCAGTTTTTAAATCGCAAACACGGATTAACAAAATGAGGACCTTCATACCTCAGTAAAATGAGTATTCATATGGATTCTATACACTTTAGGAATATTCAAGTATATGTGATCCTTACATGTAATCCCTCTCCCAGTATCCTACCAGGGACTTGTGGCTTGGCACTTCCTTTACTTGTCACTGAAGGAAAGAAGGAAGATAAAACTTAAACGTCCAGTCGACGACGAGGTGATGCGAGTCGCACAAATTAGAACTGGGGAAGGATCTTTAAAGATATCGTCCAGACGTTTCTTGTTGAGCGTACAAGGATTTGAAATTTCGTCCTCCGTAATGCGAGACCAATATCTTACCACTGGGCCGTTTCGCCCTCTTCCTGCAAGTGAAACTATGTTTACACTAATATTAATCTTCAGTATAACTTCGAAACATTCGTATGACATGGTAATCAAAGGATACCACGCTTTTAAGTTTTTTGAAGTGCAGAAATTTTCATTTTTCTTTGTTAAGAGCTTCTACCATTCTGCGTGGTGTCTGTTTGTTCTATATCGTGTCTCCCTACCACTTTCGCGCAACGACGCTCTGAGCGTAATTTTTAGGGAATTGACTAGTTTGAACCTGGGACCTGCTGCTGGTAAGGAGACGCCAGACCACACATGACATGTAGAGTTCAGAAGAGTTCAGTGAGACTAGCGATGATATAACCAAATACTTAATGATTTCAGCGTCAGCTCCACTGCACTCCCTGTAAAACGAATCTTAATACTAACTAAATTTAGTGGAAGGGGTTCAAGGCTTTCCTATTTTTAGTTAGCTGGTAAAATACGTCGAAAAAGCAGTTACGTTTACCATTGGAAATTTTATTCTACTCACAAAACATTGTTTATAAATTGCACTATTGATAAAAGGAAATTTTTTAATACAAGATGGAAAAAACCAACTGCGTTCAACAAAAATGTGAACGAATATTCCCTGAATGGGTTTCCAAGTTCTACAATGGATCGAAGGATGACCTATGCCATATCACATCTATAATCTAGGTTTAAATTAAGTTTCACAAAATAGAAAACTATCAAAATGGTCTACACTGACCCTCAATTGTCTTTAATTACTTATCTAACTTGTCGTAAATTACAGTGGCTGATGTGGCTTCTCAATAACTGTATAACAGAAGAATCATCGCGTTTCAGATGTTTACTTCAAGTGGCAAATGTGAACACCATGAGCTTTACTTGACGATCGACACTAGTATTACGCAAAAAGGGGATGTAACAGATGAGACTTCTGCAGTTCTGTGTGAAGCTTTATGCGCTGTTATGCGGCATCACGTGCGTTCATTACCTTGTCGGTGTTCGTCAGGGGGCGGTGGTCAGCACAGCTCCGCTCACCTCGCCGTCTCGGAAGCAACTCTCTCCTAACTTCTCCTTACTACAATTTACCGAAGTTGGTTTAAAACAACTATCTGGCTGTGTTTTCATCTGACCAATAGGGTTTCAATGTTAACCTTAAGCTATGCCTACAAAAATTCTGTCTATCCAATGAGAAACGTTATACTTTTCGTGGTGAGGCAATGTTTTTAAAGTTTGCAACGTAACAGAGACACGAAAAGTCTCACGCTAAAACTTGCAGCTGGTGTGGTCCTTTTAGTGTTATCGTAAGATCTATACTGTTCTTCTGGAGGGCTCTATCTTTTAACATGGGCTGGGGGGTGGTCCTGACGTAACAGAGACGCGAAAAAGTTTCAATCTAAAACATGCGGCTGGGGTGGCCCTTTTAGTGTTATCGTAAGATCTATACTGTTCTTCTGGAGGGCTCTAGCTTTTAACATGGGCTGGGGGGGGGGGGGGGTGGTCCTGGCGGTTATCTGGAGACGTGGGTGTCCGTCCCTTATCGTAGGGCCTTCTAGCTTAACACGGTTCTGCTCTCGGCTTCTGTTCTCGTTTCTCCCCTCGGAACTGCGTCTGTCTCACGGTGGGAAGGTATTAGTCTGTGGTATTCCATTTGTTCACTCATTACTCGTATTACTTTGGTTAATTTAATGTCACGATTTATTCGGAGCTATGTGACATACTACTGGATTTACTTATCATGACAGGGTTTTCATGGAAGGTGTTGGATTTGCCTGACACCTTACAAGCTCGTCGCCCGTCTCTTTCGTCAATACTAAAATGGATACTACTGTAATTTTTAGTGGCTGTGGTTTCCTAGTTGATAACTGTATCATTTTTCAAATGCCTGAGAGTGCAACTGATACATTAATTAACTAATTAATGTATCAAGTGTGCAGAAACGGTCCTATTGCACTTCCCCGGGGCACACCAGATTTTACTTCTGTGTCTGTCGATGACTCTCCATCCAGAATAATGTATTGCACCCTGCCTCTCAGGAATTTCTAATCCTATGATACAGGTATGCAGCGCTCATAAAACAAATATTTGTTTGACGGTTGCCGACGCGTCAGAGCAACTTCTTACCCCAGGTTTTCAATACTAATCGCAACTAAACGATTCGTGACCCCTGTGGTGTGGGAGTTTCGCGATTAAATGGGTCGTAATGGGAATGCATATTTTACGATCTCGACGACGCCACAGTGGCCGTCATTAACCATTTCTTCTTTTCCACCCACACATGTTTCGGTCAAATTTCGCCATCGTGGTGGTTTCATTTCATTTCCTGGAGAGCAACAGATAAAAATTTGCGTGTTAATATGTACTGTTTCGGAGTTTTGTTGATTACATTCACAGTTTTTACTTTACGTTATTCGTCTGGAAAAGAAACACTTTGTTAACGAGTTCATAACTTGTCCCATAGATCGTATTCGCGATGAACTTTATTTGTGGAATGTGTCAACAGAACAAACACAGAACAAACAAAATAGGAAAAAATATTTAAACCATTCACAGGTTCATTTCTGCGAAACTGACTGATTATTTCAATTCAAGAATTCCTCTATGGTATAGAAAGAATCGATAAGGAAAAAGCCTTATAATCAAAATTTGAAAACACTTCAGACTTTTGTTTACATCGGTAGAACGACAGTGCATTACAGTTGCATATTTCACCCCTTTATCTTTCAAAGTTAGATTCATCAAAGAGTAATGAGGATCACTGTTCATTGATTTCATTCTAGTGCCTGACCTGTCAGTCTGAGACAAGATTTGTGTAGTATTTGACGTATGACACAAGTCACACCCGATCACCTGACCACGTTCGAAGTCCGTGAGTTCTGTGGAGCGCCCCATTCTGCTCCGTCACGACGTCTAATGACTAATGAGGTCGCTGATATGGAGTACCTGGCATTATGTGGCAGTACAATACACCTAATATGAATAACGTATGTTTTTTGGGTGTCCGGATACTTTTTATCACATAGTGTATCTTCACTCATCTCAGGGGCATCAAAGTGGTTGCCTGTCACTCCGGCGCCTAGGGATCAACTACTGGCTGTGTCTGTACACGTACATTCTTAAAGTGCTCAACGAAAGCGCACGGCTGACAACGAGGGTGTTACTTCAATGTGGATCTTAGAAGGTGGCGACAGAAATGGCATCACGCCACCCTTTGCATTAACTATGTCAAATCCGTTATTAATAACACCGATCCTGGTCCTAAGCATAACAAAGGCACTTGTAAAAGAAGAACAACTATATAAGCATGTATTTAATTAAACCAAAAGAACAATCTATTGAGATTAGTTTCATCGAACTACAATGAACACAGATCCAAACGAATGGCTGCTAGATTAATTAGAAGAGCAGGCCAACGTCATACACTAGTCGTCTGGATTACATGCGTAAGAATTGGTGAGATCTTTTCTTTGGATGCAATAATGCACGACGATATCAGAATCGCAAGTTGCTAAAAGGTATCTAATACCAATTCTGCTAAACTTAATCTGAACCAGCTGACGAGGCAAAGAAGTGCTGTGGTAAGACAGTCGACTCGTATTCAGAAAGACGGTGGTTCAAGTCCACATTCGGTCATAGAGATTTAAGTATTCCTTGGTTTCCGTTAATCTTTTAAGGCAAATACCATAATAGTTCATTTGAAATGGACATGGTCGATTTCCTTCCAGATCCGAGCTTGTGCATTGTCTTTCATGACATCGTCGTCGACGGGACGTTTAATAGTAATCTGCCTTCGAAGTGGTGGCCTTCACAAAATCTTCTGAGAGAGAGGTTGGCCACAGAAGTGCAATTCGAATCCACGTCAGGCCTTTTGATCTATATTTTGCACGTTTTCACTACATCACTCAATGTGAACGCACAAATGGCTCTCTAACAAAGAAATGGCCATTACATTTCATCTCCCTTCTGGGAAATGGATACAGTCGGCCACCTCGTCAAACACCATCTTTGACAGGACTTTAATATCTTATAAAACGAAAAAAATGCAACCAAGGTGGCGTGCTGGAACACAGTATGCGCTTAGCAGCTAATAATAACTCTCGATTTCCAAGAGCAGCACGTTTTTGCATTTACGTTAGCGACAAGCTCTTACTTATTAACGGTACACATTTTCACGGACGTAACGGCACTTTTTATGGACGTAGTTTACCAGTGGTTTCCGGCAATGGCCTTCTGGCCGAAATATACTACTCTGACACGTTCTGCTTACGACGGTAAGGCAAAAAGAAGCCCAATTCTGGCAGGAGCCGCGTAAGAAGGCTGGTTGCGGTCTCGCAACCATCGTCACGACCGCCATCCAAAGCTCGGAAGTGCTGTAGGCCTGCTGGCAATGGCCATTCATAAAACACGATTTTACAGAACTGATAAGTGAACTAGGTCTTTGCTCAATGGAATCAGCAGACATGTTGTCGCATAGTATGGAACACTGTTTTAAGATTCTATTTTTTAATTAATTAACGTCAAGTAGCACAAAATAAAACATTTAAAATACGATAAGAAAAATCCAAATTATTTATCAGAGTGTTTCCATGCTGTCCAACACTGCAGAGAAATTTTGCAACGCCTTAACGTCGTTTTTTAGTTTAAAAGGCGCTACTAAACCCTATGTGTCAAAATTATACAGGTAGCAGGGCTTCGAAAAAATTTCCGATAAGAAGCAAATGATTCTAAACGAATATTAAGTCTTTTTTATTTTTGAATTAAACAACTTAACTTCAAATCGACTGGGCTTATAATCATTTGGTCCCATTGCTTCAAAATGTTTGTATTATTATAGGGATGTACTTGTAATTCCTGCTCCACCAGCAGTCACTGTTGTATTCTTAGCAGTATCGGTATGCGAGACCGCAACCAGCCTTCTTACGCGGCTCCTGCCAGAATTGGGCTTCTTTTTGCCTTACCGTCGTAAGCAGAACGTGTCAGAGTAGTATATTTCGGCCAGAAGGCCATTGCCGGAAACCACTGGTAAACTACGTCTCCTACGAAGGAGATTTTCGATCTCCAGAAATGACATAATACGCGAGCATAATACATACCCCAAATTTTTATAACATACCGACGTCAGATTTATATGCCTATATTTTTGTGCGTCTTTCGACGACCCGTCCTGAAAACAAGAATGACCTGTGCTTTTTTACAACCATTAGAGACACTTCGGTCCTCCAAATACCTACGCTACACTGCTGTTGGAAGAGGGGCAAGTTGAATTTAAGATCGCCAAGCCTCTATATAATTTTGACCGTAAAAGTTTGAGACTCTTCGATTGATGTTCGAAGTATTGTACCTGGCCACGGTAAAATTTGTATAAAGGGCCAAAACGGACTCAAGTGGGAATCGGCACTGTATTTTATCTGGCGGCGAGATTTGTGTGCGGTAAAACATTTGACAGTGAGCATAATTTTAGTTTTTTTTTTTTTTTTGTTAGATTTCTCGGTTTTATAGCTGACAGTTAACACGATTTGTGTGTATGTGCCTCTCTCTCTCTCTCTCTCTCTCTCTCTCTCTCTCTCTCTATATATATATATATATATATATATATATATATATATATATATGGTTTTTAGAGTAATAATTTGTTTTGATTTATTTGAAGTCTTTCATCTGCGCGCGCCTCATAAGATTTCGGTACAAGCGCCAGGGACCTCTCTTTAGTGCGCACAGACTCACATAACATCATCATCATCGTCTCCACCACACCATCATATTCATCCCCATCACCATCATCGCTGCAAGAAACATCTAGCCAATCATCTAAACTGAAAGCACGGAAAGCCTAAATTAGAACGGCCGGATGATGACTCGAGCCCCGCTTATAGTGAATACGAATATATACTCAGTGTAGTTAACGCCTGTACACAGTTCAACCCATTTCCTTCTATGAACGACGGCCTCCTGCAGGTGATGTTCACAACCCACCGAAATGTCCCCAAGGAGGCACTTCGCACTTATCTAGCGTTCTCCGTGGGTCTCAAGATAGGCACGCAACTTTAGATTTCCATTGTTGCTGAACCTTCGAAAGAAAATGGCGCAATCGTCACGTCAAATAACCCAGCACTAGTATTCTGCCTATAACGCTTTCATTCTCTGCTAAACGTTAACACAGGGTTGAGTCCGTCTTATAAACTTTCACTCAGTTTTCATTAGGTTTTACAATAGTCATTCTACGATACACGTATCGATAAATTTATCTACCTCAGTTATATTTGCGTCCACGTGTGCGCACCTCTACATCTGACCTGCTGCCCAGCGGAAAATTAGCATTAATGGCTTGCTGTTACCACATGTACTTGGAGGTACTACCAAACCTAAAAACATATGATTTGTTATAGCTACAATTATTAGTGTGAAAATGACGTAAATGCTAATGTAAATTTGTTCAGTACATCGTCCTCAGTCATCAACAGAAATAATGCACTTCAACCCGTTGTACCCTGTATAATAATGCAAGTTGATTGCGCTTAATTTAAAAATAATTTAGTAATATTGTTTAGTTTTTTTCTCGTTCTATTTGTGTTTAGCAACTCCGCCTACTCCATGGAAGAATAGGAATGTTTTAGGCTACTTTATAACGAGTATTAGCACGTTTATGCACGGTGTTTCGAAATGATTCGTCTGATTTCTCAAAATTATATCTTCTACATAGCAGACAATAGAAAGCTGGGGTAGATTTTAACTTATGCGAAGGATTACTTTTTGTCCTAAACGAACCATCCGACTTTTACAAGGGTGTATCGCTCAAATGCGTACACATACAACCTTGGGGTGCTTTCCATAATTACGATTAGGTTCAAAGTTTTCATATACGTTTCATCGTCCCACCGAAAGCACATCAAATAAACTGATGATAGTACAATAAATCCCATACTTAAATGAGCACATCTGGATTTGTTGCATTCACTGCTAAGGTAATGTAGCGTTGCAGTTCACCCAGATGTGTTGGAAAAGAAGACACATAGACGAGTTTTTAAGAAATCTCATCAAAAAATAGAGGATGGATCCTTGGTTGAAGTAGCTTATTGCGAAGTACTGCTCTTACATGCAGAAGCCAGTGCTGTTGAAAATTTGTACGCAGTCCAGTAACATTAATTTGACCACCGCCCGTGTTCGAAGTTAAATATCCACAAAGCGTGTCCGGGGGGGGGAGAGAAACGGAAACAGTTCAGTCGTTGTCGTAATATGGGAAGGGAGCGCTTTATTTAACGTCCAAAAGAGCATAATCATTAGCTTTATGGCCAAAGATGTAAGCATTTCCGGAACTTCATGGTTAAAGTATACCGTGCTATCGGAAACTGGTCCCGAGGCAACTGTGGTGCACCAGAGGACATAAATGACAGGTGTGAACGACGCCTGCGGAGATGCGTACGGGCGATAGACAAGGAACTACTGAGCAACTGACCACTCATATTAACCGAGGGGCTACCACGAGCGTCGGCTCAACGACCATTGCGCGTGGGCCTCCGCAATAGACGCCTGGTTCGTGGCGTGTGCGGCATGAAACTTCCGAAGGTCTGGGGAAAGGTGTTTTAGCATTCTGCGGGTGATCTCGTCATGCTGGAAGGCACAATGGACAACACAAGTATGCATCTATCCGTGGGGCATATCCCCATCGCTATAAGCAATTTGGTTATCCTCGGCAGGACAATGCAAAGTGTCACACAGCTCGCAGTGTACGTCCGCGGTTCGATGAGCACCAGGATGAGTTAACCTTACTCCCGTGACCACCAAACTCCCCGGATATAAAACCGGATCATCGTGATCAGGCTCAACCGAGAAACCTAGCGCAGCTGGCTGGCCACGGCACTGGAGTCGGCATGGATTCACGTGCCTGTTGGTACCTTCCAGAACCTCCCTTTCTCTCTTCCTGAATGTCCCGCAGCAGTCTCTGCTGCAAAAGGTGGTTATTCAGGGTTTCGACAGGTGGTCACATTGATTTAACTGGACAGTGTATTTTAAGATGTTCTCTCAGGTTGGGAAACAGCCAAGTCTCCAGCATATGCAGTTACGTAATTCCTGTAACTATCTTCATGACAGGCTCTAAATCTTTTCTCCGGAAATGTCACAAGACACTTCTTGCTTTGAAGAATACCTCTCGTGCTCGACTGTGGTAGGTGTCTTCTCTATTCCTCATAGTCTGATATTTGGCGGCTTACTTACCCACTTAAAATAAACGTAGGCTCATCACTGAACACCAAACGTGTATGGAATTGTCCTCTTTCATTACCATAACGGCTGGCACGACGAACAGACTTCGGTGAATTACGCACAAAATTCTGTTGAAATCACTCTGCGTCTTGAACGGTTTTTCCCTTGCATAAATTATCAGTGTCTTGAAACTTCTGTGCTATCGTCGAATGCTTTGAGCTGCAGGAATTGCTAGCCGTACTCCCGACGAAAATAACGCTGCGCAGTTGTAACTGAATTGCATCTGGTGGAACGAGTTTTGTTGCCGTATTATCGCCATGTCGACTCGATGCATTTCAGGTAATGAACAAGTGAACGAGGTAGCTTGATCAGGGAGACACCTTTCAGCGAGCACATGGACCAGCAGCCTACAACTGGCAGCAAGGTAAGCCTGTAGCTTCGGTGCGTGAGTTGAGATGTACCCCAAGTTTATGTCTTCTTTCATGTAGAAGATGGAGTCATGTAAAATCTTGTTTATTTCATAACATTAAAGCATTTCTTTGTATTGAATTGAAATGAAACTTACATGCTTGGCTTCTTTCTACACCACGGAGATTCCTGCAGGATTCATGGTATACGAGTAAATTAATGTAACTTCCTGTCAACAGAGGTTTTTCACCAAATATCTGTTCAAAGCATATTGATTTTGCTACAATTATCAATCCAGCAATACAGTGTGACACAAAGTTTTCAAAACAAAGAAGAAAAATTTTTCTCTACTACTAAGCAGAGCAGAAGCTATGCTGACGTTGCCAAGTCTGCGCCGTGAGAAGGGTGTGGCGTACCTCGCCAGCTTCCCGATTCAAGTTTTGCTTTCAACTCTGGTTGGGTGTGGCACTACCTCGTCGGAAGTTACATCACATAGTTTTTTTCCATGACCCGCGTTTAATATCCGTATGCGGATAGTCGATAATACAGCACTACAACCGATTATTCTATTACAATTGCCCTATTTATTCCTTAAACGCATATTTTTATAATTTGCTAATTTCTTTCTACGGTACTTTCACTGGTAGGTTCATTATGCAGCTGTCTTACGCTCCTTGTGCCTACGACTTAGGTCTCTTAACAGAAATTTATTCACTGTAGATGTATAAGATCAAGTCTATGGGAAATAAAGGGGACATCAACGACGCACTATTAATATAGGCATTAGGCAGATCTTCGAACTTAAGAATGTTTCCAGCTTTTATTTGCGGAAAGCCCAGCTTGCGTAAAACTTCTGTGCCAAATCAAAGGGATGATTAAGAGACAGAACTTATGTGGTGTGACATCACTTAGCAAATTTCATTGTTGGAATATGCTTTGCTCCAGTATGTAACAGTGTTTATTCTGTATTGACATTTCGTATAGCGACAAATAAAATGGAAGTTTAGGACTCTCAAGATCGTTCTGTTACATTTACATTTCCTCTCTTCAAAATTGCTACCTACGAGACCTCGAGAATCTTCACTGAGCGAGGTGGAATAGTGAAAAAGACACTGGACTCGTATTAAATACTCGTTCAACCATCCAGATTTAAGTTTTCTGTGCTATCTCTAAATTACTTTAAGCAAATGCCGTGAGAGTTCCTATGAAGAGGACACACCCAGTTTCCTTCTCCATCCTTCCCTAATACGTGGTTCCCTCCTGATCGAATGACCTTGTCGTCGACGAGGCGTTAAACGCTAATCTTCTTTCCTTCCTTCAAAATCTTGCACATTTACGGAAAAAGCATGGTTCAGAAGAACGCGAAATCCCGAAGATTGGCTAAAATTTACAGACGTGAAGTCGAAGTAGATACTCATTGCGAATTGGTATGGGTGGAGGTTATACTTAACAGCCGAACTAAGTTAATAATTGGCTCCTTCTACCGACCCCCAGACTCCGATGATACAGTTGCTGAACAGTTCAGAGAAAATTTGAGTCTCGTAACAAATAAATACCCCACTCATACGGTCATAGTTGGTGGGGACTTCAATCTTCACTCGATATGTTGGCAAAAATACTTGTTCAAAACCGGTGGTAGGCAGAAAACATCTTCCGAGAGTGTCCTAAATGCTTTCTCCGAAAATTATTTCGAGCAGTTAGTCCACGAACCCACGTGAATTGTAAATGGTTGCGAAAACACACTTGACCTCTTAGCCACAAACAATCCAGAGCTAATAGAGAGCATCATGACTGATACAGCGATTAGTAATCACAAGGTCGTTGTAGCTAGGCTAAATACCGTTTCTTCCAAATCCACCAGAAACAAACGCAAAATAATTTTATTTAAAAAAGCGGATAAAGAGACAATCTCCATTCCTTCCGAACTGACTATGCAAATGTAGACGAGATGTGGCTCAAATTCAAAGATATAGTAGCAACAGTAATTGAGAGATTCATACCTCATAAATTGGTAAGAGATGGAATTGATCCCCCATGGTACACAAAACAGGTCCTAACGCTGTTGCAGAGGCAACGGAAAAAGCATGCGAAGTTCAGAAGAACGCGAAATTCCGAAGATTGGCTAAAATTTACAGACGCGTGACATTTGGCACGGACTTCAATGCCAGACGCCTTTAATAGGTTCCACAACGAAACATTGTCTCGAAATTTGGTAGAAAATCCGAAGAAATTCTGGTCGTATGTAAAGTACACAAGCGGCAAGACGCAGTCAATACCTTCGCTTCGCAGTGCCGATGGTACTATTGCCGACGACTGTGCCGCTAAAGCGGAGTTATTGAACGCAGTTTTCCGAAATTCCTTCACCAGGGAAGACGAATGGAATATTCCAAAATTTGAAACACGAACAGCTGCTAGCATGAGTTTCTTAGAAGTAGACACCTTAGGGGTTGCGAAGCAACTCAAATCGCTTGATACGGGCAAGTCTTCAGGTCCAGATTGTATACCGATTACGTTCCTTTCAGAATACGCTGATACAATAGCTCCCTACTTAGCAATCATATACAACCGCTCGCTCACCGATAGATCTGTACCTACAGATTGGAAAATGGCGCAGGTCGCACCAGTGTTTAAGAAGGGTAGTAGGAGTAATCCATCGAACTACAGACCTATATCATTGACGTCGGTTTGCAGTAGGGTTTTGAAGCATATACTGTATTCAAACATTATGAATCACCTCGCAGGGAACGATCTATTGATACATAATCAGCATGGTTTCAGAAAACATCGTTCTTGTGCAACGCACCTAGCTCTTTATTCGCACGAAGTAATGGCCGCTATCGACAGGGGATCTCAAGTTGTTTCCGTATTTCTAGATTTCCGGAAAGCTTTTGACACCGTTCCTCACAAGCGACTTCTAATCAAGCTGCGGGCCTATGGGGTATCGTCTCAGTTGTGCGACTGAATTCGTGATTTCCTGTCAGGAAGGTCGCAGTTCGTAGTAATAGACGGCAAATCATCGAGTAAAACTGAAGTGATATCAGGTGTTCCCCAGCGAAGCGTCCTGGGACCTCTGCTGTTCCTGACCTATATAAATGACCTGGGTGACAATCTGAGCAGTTATCTTAGGTTGTTCGCAGATGATGCTTTAATTTACCGTCTAGTAAGGTCATCCGAAGACCAGTATCAGTTGCAAAGCGATTTAGAAAAGATTGCTGTATGGTGGGGCAGGTGGCAGTTGACGATAAATAACGAAAAGTGTTAGGTGATCCACATGACTTCCAAAAGAAATCCGTTGGATTTCGATTACTCGAAAAATAGTACAATTCTCAAGGCTGTCAATTCAACTAAGTACCTGGGTGTTAAAGTTACGAACAACTTCAGTTGGAAAGACCACATAGATAATATTGTGGGGAAGGCGAGCCAAAGGTTGCGTTTGATTGGCAGGACACTTAGAAGATGCAACAAGTTCACTAAAGAGACAGCTTACACTACACTCGTTCGTTCTCTGTTAGAATATTGCTGCGCGCTGTGGGATCCTTACCAGGTGGGATTGACGGAGGACATCGAAAGGGTGCAAAAAAGGGAAGCTCGTTTTGTATTATCACGTAATAGGGGAGAGAGTGTGGCAGATATGATACACGAGTTGGGACGGAAGTCATTAAAGCAAAGACGTTTTTCGTCGCGGCGAGATCTATATACGAAATTTCAGTCACCAACTTTCTCTTCCGAATGCGAAAATATTTTGTTGAGCCAAACCTACATAGGTAGGAATGACCATCAAAATAAAATAAGAGAAATCAGAGCTCGAACAGAAAGGTTTATGTGTTCGTTTTTCCCGCGCGCTGTTCGGGAGTGGAATGGTAGAGAGATAGTATGATTGTGGTTCGACGAACCCTCTGCCAAGCACTTAAATGTGAATTGCAGAGTAATCATGTAGATGTCGATGTACGGATGCAGTTGACCCATTCAGCATCACCTAAGGCCTGAAGATAGTGCACTGAAGCAAGCGATTCATGCCCAACCCCCTTACCATCGAAACTGGTAGCCAAACAGTAAATGACATCACAATAACGGCTATTGATGTTTCATTTTCTTACATAAGTGAACGGCCGAAGTTGGAAACTACTTTATGGGGCATCCAAGCAGTATTTACAATGTGGATTAATGTGGTCTGGCAGCTGAATAATAATCTAGGAAATGTTCTTACAATGAAGGGTTCTGTGATATTCATCACGTCACGTCAGCAGGCAAGGTTGAGTCTATCACCGTAGTGGCATGTTGCAATGGAGTAGGGAGATTTATGCCTCATACTGTATTTTTAAAGGTCAAAGAAAGATGGCTTAGTTTGAAGACGGGATGCAACTGGATTCCGTCGGTAAGATGAACAAAGAACCAGCGTATGTCAACTCAGATGTCTTCTTTCACTGGATATGGTCGCACTTTGTCCATCGGAAATAACCTGGTAAGGTGTCCCTTACTTTAAATGGTCACAGATCATATTGTTCTGCTGTTTCTGTGCTGACTTTTGCATCCGAATATGAAGTGATATTGTTATGCCTCCCAAGTCAAACACCTCAGTATCTGCAGCCTCTGGACCGGTCGTACTTCAAGCCATTGAAGACATTTTTACAGCAGGCCCTTAACAACAGAATATATTCTAAGCTGGGCCGCAGAATTATCAGATTTCATTTTTGGTCTTCGCTGAGCGCTGCGTGGACTAGGGCAGTCAGTGTTGAAATTGGCAGCGTCGGATTTTCTGCTTGCGAAATTGATCCATATGATCTACAGAAAATTACAGAAGATGCGTTCACCTTTTCTGAAAATGTGAAAGGGAATTTGACTGACAGCCACGAGCTCAGTTCCGGCAGTTGGTACAACAAACAGCAGCGTGCTAAACTCCCTTTGCGGAAATTAGTTGTATCTCCAGACTGCAGACACCCAAGCAAACTAGAAGAAAGAAGCAAACTGCAGAAGTCCTTACGATGGTGGAGAAACGGGAGGTGTTGAGACGAAGGGCTACTCCGACTACAAGAAAAGGAAGAAAAATGCCGCAGAAGAGGAAGCACAATTCATCTTCAGTATCTTCCGCTCCAGGGGAGGACGATGATATTTATGTTTTGTAAGGGATATTTTCATGACAAAAAGGGCCCAAAATGCAGTTAGCTTCAGTGTATAACATGTAAGAAATGGCTACATGAAATCTGCAGCAAAGGCAGTTTGCATCATAATAAATGCTAAAAAGGAAACAAAACAAATGTATTGTTCTTTGTTTACCCCTTCAGTGATTTGTAATGGATGTTGTGCAGTGAACTTTTCATGATGAAATAAATTTTGTAATTTTTCTTGTCACAATAGTTATTTTAAGAATGTTGCGCCTTCCCCCTCATTAACCTACATCTTTCCGATATGGTGCTGGAACATGCCAGTTTTCTTGATTTCCACGTAAATTCATATTTCTAAGTTTACCATTTAATTAACCGTACTAATATATCTGTGTTTAATAGTTTAAAACCCAACCAAGGCGTAGGTATAATTATTTGTTGTTTTTGTCCACCAATTATTTTTGCTAGTAAGCGTACATAAGTGTTAGTTGTTGCATCTTCTGCCGAGTTATCTTACTAGAAGTGTGTAACAAAAGCTCTTGAAGCCAGGAACTGGAGTGGAAACGATTTCATTACAAAAATAGTGAAAGATCTCATGAGATGTAGAAAGCACAATAAATTAAGCAAAAGGCGATTGGGCTATGATGTTTGTGGAACAAGTGATAATGAAAAGATTCATTAATTGGCAAATAAACTCGGAATATAAACTCAGTCCACAACCAGGACAAAACAGTTCTTGTAGCACTTTTATACCAGAAAGGTGATCTCAGTATACGAATTAACGTGTGTGTAATATGGAAATCAGAAAGTCATATATACGTTTGTGAAATATACATAACTGTTTGCTGTGTATTTTAACTGGCCTAAAGAATGATATTTTACTTCACGATAATATAATATTTTCTGTAATTCTTTAGAAATGTAAGACTGTACAAGTAGGATGATGGTAAGGTCTTACGGGCAATCTTAATAAAAATGCAAGAAAATCTGTTCTTTGCAAAGTACAGCTTATAACTTCTCTTTAAAAAAATTCACAAAAATTTTGAATAAATTATGAAAGAATAATTAGGTACATTCATTTTTTTGTAAATAATCACAACAATTAAATAAGTTGCGTCAATACTGTTCTGTAAAAAGTGCTCAGATCTTCTGCAGTGAATGGTGCTTCGTATTGATTGTTAGGCAATTACCGGAGTCACCGATTTAGGAGAAAAGTGGAAGGGGGGGCAGGGAGTGCCTTCCCAGAGAAACCGACACAGAACTTCTTGATTAGTTCTTTTGAGATCGCGACAGTTAAACATTACGTTTTAACTCCTTGTACCTTTTGGTTATTCTTGAACTGATTGCCATCGTCGTGAAAAAAATACAGGAAGCCCAAATAGACACCTTGTGGGGCAACACTCTTTCTTATTTAAACTTGGAATGAGCATTGCTCTCGAAATGCAAGGTCAGATAATGTCCATCACCATAATAAATAACCCGTCAGAATCCAACTACAGGATCAATAGTCTCCTTCAAGAGCAAAATACAGTAAAGTGCCTGCTACGCCTGGACCCTCGTGGAACCCAGTTACCATAAAAGTGCTACCCAACAGAAATGCTATCAAGTAACTTGACTGCTAAGAAATTAATTCAATGAAAATCTAGGTCCTAGTAACAGAGTTATGGCAACAGAGTCCCCATGTACAATAAACGGGAGGTGCGAAATCTAACAACGAAATTAAATTCAATATTCAGGAATTAGAGTTGCAAAAGTATCTCCTCAACTTTACAAAAGTCAAAGCAAATGCAAACTATATAAAAAAAAGTGGACCGTATACCAGAACACATCTGAAATAGCAAAGTTACTGAGATTCACTTAGAACTGAAATACTAAGAGGTAAGATCAAATTTTTAAGGAAGAAGGAAAAGCATTTCGTCAAATTTAGCACCAAAATAAGTCACAAATTTTACGACCCGATCCCATCGATTACTGACATGAGTGATTGCTCGATCTCAAGTGAACCAAGGAACATAGCCCAAAATTATACGCCAGCAAGCTCTGGTGAGACTCGTAAAAGCACGTATCCACCAACAAAGAATCCCAAGTAAATATACCATAAATTGACTGCTCCTAAACTTCAATTACTGACCCGGTGCGTAACGCGTCAGATTTATCTTAACGGTCGCTGCCGCAAAGGAAGCGTCGCCGTAGCTGAAGATGCGCCGGTATCAGTCGCGAGATAGCCAAATATACAGGGTGGTCCATTGATCGTGACCGGGCCAAATATCTCACGAAATAAGAGTCAAACGAAGAAGCTACAAAGAACGAAACTTGTCTAGCTTGAAGGGGGAAAGCAGATGGCGCTATGGTTGGCCCACTAGATGGCGCTGCCATAGGTCAAACGGATATCAACTGCATTTTTTTTAAATAGGAACCCCCAACCATTTTTAATTACATATTCGTGTAGTACGTAAAGAAATGTGAATGTTTTAGTTGGACCACTTTTTTAGCTTTGTGATAGATGGCGCTGTAATAGTCACAAACATATGGCTAACAATTTTAGACGAACAGTTGGTAACAGGTAGGTTTTTTTAAATTAAAATACAGAATGTAGATACGTTTGAACATTTTATTTCGATTGTTCGAATGTGATACATGTACCTTTGTGAACTTATCATTTCTGAGAACGCATGCTGTTAGGGCGTGATTACCTGTAAATACCACATTAATGCAATAAATGCTCAAAATGATGTCCGTCAACCTCAATGCATTTGGTAATATGTGTAACGACATTCCTCTCAACAGCGAGTAGTTCGCCTTCCGTAATGTTCGTACATGCATTGACAATGCGCTGATGCATGTTGTCAGGCGTTGTCGGTGGATCACGATAGCAAATATCCTTCAACTTTCCCCGCAAAGAAATCCGGGGACGTCAGAACCGGTGAACGTGCGGGTCATGGTATGGTGCGTCGACGACCAATCCACCTGTCATGAAATATGCTATTCAATACCGCTTCAACCGCACACGAGCTATGTGCCGGTCATCCATCACGCTGGAAGTACATCGCCATTCTGTCATGCAGTGAAACATCTTGTAGTAACATCGGTAGAACATTACGTAGGAAATCAGCATACATTGCACCATTTAGATTGCCATCGATAAAATGGGGGCCATTTATCCTTCCTCCCGTTATGCCGCACCACACATTAACCCTCCAAGGTCGCTGTTGCAGCCATCGTGGATTTTCCGTTGCCCAATAGGGCATATTATGCCGGTTTACGTTACCGCTGTTGGTGAATGACGCTTCGTCGATAAATAGAACGCGTGCAAAAATCTCTCATCGTCCCGTAATTTCTATTGTGCCCAGTGGCAGAACTTTACACGATGTTCAAAGTCGTCGCTATGCAATTCCTGGTGTATAAAAATATGGTACGGGTGCAATCGATGTTGATGTAGCATTCTCAACACCAACGTTTTTGAGATTCCCGATTCTCGCGCAATTTGTCTGCTACTGATGTGCGGACTAGCAGCGACAGCAGCTAAAACACCTACTTGGGCATCGTCATTTGTTTCAGGTCGTGGTTGACGTTTCACATGTGGCTGAACACTCCGTTTCCTTAAAGAACCTAACTTTCCGGCGAACGGTCCGGACAGTTGGATGATGCCGTCCAGGATACCGAGCAGCATACATAGCACACGCTCGTTGGGCATTTTGATCACAATAGCCATACATCAAGACGATATCGACCTTTTCCGCAATTGGTAAACGGGTCATTTTAACACGGGTAATGTATCACGAAGCAAATACCGTCCGCACTGACGGAATGTTAGTGATACCACGTACTTATACGTTTGTGACTATTACAGTGCCATTTATCACAAAGCGAAAAAATGGTCCAACTAAAACATACTTCTTTACCCACTACACGGATATGCAATAAGAAATGGGGGTTCCTATTTAATCAAAACGCAGTTGATATCCGTTTGACCTATGGCAGCTCCATCTAGAGGGCCAACCATAGCGCCATCTGGTTTCCCCCTCCAAACTAGACAAGTTTCGTTCTTTGTAGTTCTTTCGTTTGACGCTTATTTCGTGAGATATTTGGCCCGGTCACGATCAATGGACCACCCTGTATATCGTCAGCTGCTTCCCTCCGCTCTGTTAGTCATCAAAGTTAAAATGGCTGAGTTTGGTGTGCAAACAAAGTCCAAACCCATCCAAAACCCAAATACAACCAATCTAAAACCCAAGCGGTACCTGCTGGTTATTCTAGGCTCATTAGCCCGAAATCCTGGGGAATCTCTATCATCTTTAATCCTAAATGGATAATATATTCAACTTACCTCCTTCAGCAAAGAGTGTAGGATTAATAATAGATGAAAATATTAATTAGAGTGATCATGAACTGTAGTGTGCAAGAAGGACAAACATCTCTACATGTCCTACAAAAGTATAAAACTCTGCCCTCTTCACCAGAAGAAGAAACCGGTACAAACACTTACACTTCCAGTTATTGATTGCAGCGATGTTATCCTGAAAGGCCATTCACAGGAAAGCTCACAACGCCTGGAACCGGTTATGAACGTCTGTCTTCCTTATTTCTGTGATGTTTGACCCTTTGATCGTATTTCACTATCATATGCACAGGTATCCTGGCTGCGCGCAGAAATTCTCTACTGTCTTACCAACGAACACTGTCTCTCATGTCCCTCCTCGACCTTGACACTGTTGTCTTGACAATATGGCAGAAACAGCCATTCCCAACAGAGCGAAATGTTTTCTGTCCCACTCCATCTTTCAGTCACTTTCTTGAAGTCTTTCTCAGCAGCAGGCACCCGACTCTGGAATAACCGCCCGCATTATATTAGAGAACCGAGTAACATCTCCAGCTTCAGATGACAATGACATGTCTACTAAAACAACATTAAGGATTACTACTGTCCCTGTACGCACCCTTTACCTTTTTTCATCCTCCTTTCCAGCTAGATCTCGCTCATTTCACAGTGAAGGGCGTGCATAATTAAATTTCCAGTTTCAAAACGCTGTGGAAAGAAACCACTGCTCAGAATGACATCAAATTTGAACAGTATAATATTGACGCAGGGGGAAACGTCACGGAAAATAAGAAAGAAAAAAAAACGAAAATTTAACCAATAGATGACGCTGTAAGCGTCAGAATAAGCACACCAAGAGACGCGAGCCACAAGCCTGTTTTTCTCAGTTTATGCCTGAGACGCACAACATGACCGTTTGCATGAAGGATCGCGCGCGCTGCTCATGCAGCTCTATTACAAGAACGGCGACTGAGCGCCAGTAGCCCTGCAGAAGTTGCGCACACTCAAGAGTATCAGCTTAAATAATTAAATAAATAAGCGGTCTGGAGAAAATGATTACAAAATTAGAAAAAAACATGTTCTTTGGAAGTACAGTTTGGCAGAGGGGGGAAAACAGTTGATCCCACATCTGTGGAAGATGTGGCCACAACATTGCAAGAGGGATCGAGCAGTGGTGTGCAAATATGCTATGCACGGGGAATTGTCAGAACGTTGGACATGCCTACGAATACAGTGCATAACATCCTGCATTGCTATCCGTATAAAATCACCCATGTTCAGGAGTGCTGGCCAATCAGAAAGACAGACGTTCGTTCTGGAATTTCTTGCTCCCATGAAAGTGGACAATGAATGGCCATGGAACATTCTGTGGACAGACGAAACCCAATTCCATATCTAAGGACATGTCTATACGCAAAACTGCAGAATATGGGCAACGAAAAATCCGCACGCACATCAACTGGTACCACTTCATTCTGCAAATGTGACTGTGTGGTGTGGGTTAACGGAATCGTTTATCGTAGGGCCGTATTTTATCGAGGAGATGGGTCCTGCAGGTCCTGTCACCTGTACCGTCACAGTTAAACGATATGAGAGGCTTTCGCTCAGCAACATCATTCCAACCCTTCAACAGCTTGGATGTGTGGGTAAGATCATTTGTTTGCAAGATGGCCTCCTCCGCACATTGCACAAACAGTGAAGCGGCTACCGCAGAAGCATTTAGGAAATTATGTGAATGCATGGGGTCTTTCGGACATGTCCGAAACCTGGACAGATGATGGGAAGGAAAAGGGGGAAAAACGAATTGGGGGGAGGGGGGGAGGATGAGGACCCATAAGAGGGGGGGGGGCTGGTCAGATGCGACAGGGAGTGGGGAAAGGCAGAGAAGGGGAACGCAAAAGGACTCATGGGGGAGGGAGAAGGGAGGCACAGAGAGGTTAGGCTGGGAGAAAACATGATGGAAGAGGGGGAGAGGGAGCCCAGGGAAAGGACAGAGGTAAGGAGTGGGAGGTGAGGATCAGAGTTGATAGGAGGGATAAATGGAGGCAGAGAGGTCATCATCCAGGAGGGGGAGTTGATGGAAGCCACCTTGGGAAAGGAGATGAAGGGTGTAGAGGTGGAGGGTAGGGGGGACACAACAGTGAAGGCAGGGCAGAGGGCAGGGGTTGGAGAGAAGAGGAGCAACCAGGGGATGAGGGGGATCAAGGCGGCGGGAGGTGTAGAGTATGCGGATATGTTCGAGGAATAGGAGCAGATGGGGGAAAGGAATCAGGTCGTACAGGATCCGCGTGGGGGACGGGAGGCGTATATGGAAGGCGAAGCGGAGTGCATGGCGCTCTAGGATCTGGAGGGATTTATAGAATTTGGGGGGGGGGGGGCGGATATCCAGACGGGACTGGCATAACAGATGATGGGACGGATTAAGGATTTGTGAGATTCCCATAGGAGGTCAGACGTATTTGTGCATCCACACAGAACAAGGTGGATCCATTGTCCAGCTAGGCCAATCAAATTATGTGAACGCATGATGTCTAGAATCCGCACCTATTTTACATTATATGCAAAAACTGAAGGTGGAGAGGGGAAGAAAGAAAAGGAAAGGAAGGAGATTACTGCTTTCAGATGCATAGCGACGTGACGTGGACTCAGAGAGCGAACATGGAGCAAATGGACAGGGACTGTCGATAGATGGCGCTCGATTAGAATGTGAATCGGCTGTGAGGCTCCATCTCCACCTTCGATTTACACAGATCGTAAATGCTAGAATTATCACTCGTCATTTCCCTACACCCTGGTCGTCCAAGTCACCTGATCTTAATCCGTGTGTATTATGAGTGTGCCGTTATCTAGGAGTTGTTGTGTTCACTGCTCTTATTATTAACGTTGCTGAATTGAAGACACGCATTGCACAACGGATTCTGAACGTGGCCGCCGAGGCACTTCAATCTGTTGAGTAATCTGGTGTCTCAAAAATAAATGGTTCAAATGGCTCTGAGCACTATGGAACTTAACATCTGTGGTCATCAGTCCCCTAGAACTTAGAACTACTTAAACCTAACTAACCTAAGGACATCACACACATCCATGCCCGAGGCAGGATTCGAACCTGTGACCGTAGCTGTCACGCGGTTCCAGACTGAAGCGCCTAGAACCGCACGGCCGCACCTGCCGGCAATCTGGTGTCTCTCGATTTCAATTAGTAGCAGAAAATGGTTGACAGCATATTAAACATGTAAGAAAATGAAACACGTACAGCCGTCCTTATGATGTCATTTATTGCGTGGCTACCAGTTCCCTTGTTTATGCAAAGGGTTAAACATCATCCGTATACACGATGCATCAGTGGCCAACAAAGCTGGTCTACGCAGACTACCTGTAACTGTGATGTTTTCTCTCCGACCATCAACCATAGTTGAACAGAGAGAAAACATCACAGTTACAGGTAGTCTCCATAAAACAATTATGTTGGCCACTGATGCATCATGTATACGAATGGTGTTAACCCCTTTAGCATCAGCTAGGCCTGAATATGTTGCCCTGAAGCACCGAAACTGGTAGCCACACAGTAAATGATATCACAAGGACGGCTGTAGGTGTTTCATTTTCTTACATGAGTGAACAACTGAAGTCCCCCAAATCTCCGATCACAAGAATTGACATACAAAAATCATAATGAACATGACCGGCGCCATTGTCACGACAACTAGAAATCGTTGTCATTTTGCTTTTCATGCCGTTTTTGGCCACAGGACAGTTAAAAACCGATGTAATTTTGCTTTTTATATGGTATTTAGCCTCAGGACAATTAAAAAATTCGAGAACTCATTGGAGGGCGGGGTGAAGGTCTGTTGCGTTTTCTGATGAAAGCTGGTTCTGCCTCGGTGCCAGTGATTGCCGTGTGTTGGTTAGATGGACGGCAGCTGAGGGCCTGCAACCAACCTGTCTGCGAGCAAGACACACTGGACCTACACCTAGAGTTATGGTCTGGGGTGCGATTACGAATGACAACAGGAGCACTCTCGTGGTTATCCCATGCAGCTTGACTACAGAATTGTTCGTTAGCGTGGTGATTCGACTTGCTGTTCTGCCATCCATGAACAGCGTTACAGGGGGTGTTTCCCAAAAGGATAACCGTTATTGTAACCCAACATACTCTACAGAGTGTCAACGTTGCCTTGGCCTGTTCGATCACCAAATCTGTCTACAATCGAGCACACAGAGTCATTACATCTACATCTACATTTATACTCCGCAAGCCACCCAACGGTGTGTGGCGGAGGGCACTTTACGTGCCACTGTCATTACCTCCCTTTCCTGTTCCAGTCGCGTATGGTTCGCGGCAAGAACGACTGCCGGAAAGCCTCCGTGCGCGCTCGAATCTCTCTAATTTTACATTCGTGATCTCCTCGGGAGGTTTAAGTAGGGGAAGCAATATATTCGATACCTCATCCAGAAACGCACCCTCTCGAAACCTGGACAGCAAGCCCAACCGCGATGCAGAGCGCCTTTCTTGCAGAATCTGCCACTTGAGTTTGCTAAACATCTCCGATCACGCTTACCAAATAACCCTGTGACGAAACGCGCCGCTCTTCTTTGGACCTTCTCTATCTCCTCCGTCAACCCGACCTGGTACGGATCCCACACTGATGAGCAATACTCAAGTATAGGTCGAACAAGTGTTTTGTAAGCCACCTCTTTTGTTGATGGACTACATTTTCTAAGGACTCTCCCAATGAATTGAAACCTGGTACCCGCCTTACCAACAATTAATTTTATATGATCATTGCACTTCAAATCGTTCCGCACGCATACCCCCAGATATTTTACAGAAGTAACGATAGCTCCATCGTCATCCACGGACAACGTTAACCGTCCCTGTATTTACCGACCAACTGCAACAGGCACGAATTCCATCCCATAGACTGACATCCGGCACCTGTGCAACACAATTTATGAACGTCTGCATTCTTGCATTCAACATTCTGGTAGCTACGCCAGTTATTAATGTAACAGCATTTTAACTTTTCAATGGCTTATCTTGCGCTTACATCAACCTTTGATCTTGCCATGTTAAACACTTAAATATTTTACCTAGACAAACGTATTCTCCAAATTTCACTACTCTACATTAATTATTTTATAGTGTTGCGTTTTTATCCGTCAGTGTACGTTGAGCCTCTCTGGAAACTGGCTTTTCCATGTGACACTCTTTCTGTTGGCTGTGTTTCGTATAT
Organism: Schistocerca nitens; assembly: GCF_023898315.1. Lineage (NCBI taxonomy): Eukaryota > Metazoa > Arthropoda > Insecta > Orthoptera > Acrididae > Schistocerca > Schistocerca nitens. The sequence continues at coordinate 624,496,996 of NC_064616.1, read as the reverse complement.
TTTTGAGAACACAGCACATCATTATCGAGGATAGTCTGAGGTGTTTGCAGTATCGGCACATGACACTCCAACCTACTGTCGAGATCTGTAGTCAACATTTCGTCTGTGAGTCCGCCTTTCAAAATGATGATACACTACCACGTGGCGCCAGCCATGGAATACCATCCTCCAGGGGGCAGGAATAATTTGAATTGAATGTTTGCGGTGTCTGCTGCCACAAATCGGATTTTGCGTTCTTGAAACCAATGGATCAATTGAAACTTGCAGTGCGTCTTCGCAGGAACACTTCTCGCATTCTGGATTACCTCGATATGGTCTCCGTTGAAGGCTTGCGCAGCAGCGTCTAAAACACTTTGTAGACAGTGCGTCGAGGAGGTTCGAACGACGTTACAGTGCGGAGGGTGGTGCAACTCGAACAGAATATTAATCTGCAGCTGATTTTGATTTCACAGATGAGACCTTTTGAAATGATTGCCCTTAGTTCCCCAAGGCTTCTTTTTCATCCACAGCACGTCTTGTCTCGAATCTAAGGGCGTACACGTTCGCAGATATGCATGTGTGTAAAACTTCTTTATATTTATGTCTGCATCTATACTCGTCTAACAGCATTGCGATCTCAAACTGATGAGCAATACAGAGGAATCCGCATAACAACTGTTTCTAGGCCACTATATTTTTGCATGAATTGCATTTCATTAGGTTTCTTCCAGCCTGGAACTAGTTTTCCTTCAGTTTATTTCATATTCTTGTTGCACTTTATGTCGCTCCGGGCTGTTACTCGTAGATATTTTACACTTGTTACTATTTCCAGTGATTTATCGTAAATAGTGTAATCGAATGGTTTTGTTCCTGATGATGATCACTAACAATCAAAACTGATAGCAATAATACAGATTTTCGTAGCTGACGGTGCTAAAACATGATATTCAACAAATAGCTGAATAAGTTATGGATCTTTACGCAATAAATTGCATTTATTTACATTGAGGGTCAGTTGGCAATCCCGCACCAAGCGTAGATCCTCTGCTGGTCTTCCTGCATTTCGTTACAGTTTACTGCCTTTGTAATTTTTCTATATCCAATGGTGACGCCTCCGAACGGCCTCACTGAGCTTCGATCCCAGACCGTTTACCATTATCTTGTGGAGTACCTCCGAATTTTTTTTTACATTTGAAGATTTCGCCTTATTAAGAGAAAAGTTGTACCATTGACGATTTCTACTTGAAAGCGCTACTGGAATTGTGTCAGCTCAGGTTCGTGAAGTCACAAATAAAACAGTCGTTTATTCTTATACTACTTCGGGTTCAGTAGTCTACACCATCATATGCAGGCGGTGTAAAACTTCTTTCTATTTACATCTGCATCTATTCTCGTCTAACAGCATAACGATCTCAAACTGATGAGCAGAACAGAGTAATCGGTGGAACGAGTGTTTTTAGGTCACTATATTTTTGCATGAATTACATGGACATTTACGGAGTCATATTCCTGGTATTAGTGAGGAGCACAGATGCCTTTTCACAGTAGCTGGGCAAGTGTGAAACAGATTACGTTTCGTCTTTTGAGGTAAAGGAAAACCAAACAGATTCATCGTACTGTTTCAAGTTCCCTGTCGTGTACATGAAGACAACTGACAAGTTGTATGATGGCTGTGATTTCCAAAACAAACATCAATAGCCATGACAGAAATGTGATGACACCTTAATACTGTTGTTCAGTTATTGTTTGATGGTTCAGTGTGCTACAGAACGTTAGTATCGTGTAGTTTAGTTTAGATACTTTTTGTGAACCTAACGTTTCCTGTGAGTATGAATTCGAGGTAGAATGGCACGAATCACCTGCTCTGTTGCTGGATGTTTAAGAATTTGTGGTTTTCTTTCAGTAATTACTAAGATACTTGTCGTGTCATTGGCGTAATTGATTGTACGAACACATCTAATGTGTTGTTTTGCAACTTGCTTGGAAAATGTTCATTGCATTTGCAAACGTACTTTAATATTTGATTTGCCCTGCAATGCATACTGATTTCAGTCGATTATCTTATGAGATACCCACTTCAAACCTAACAAAGGGGTGTGCTTCTATGCTCATCAGCAAATATATTATACTGAAAGTGAGAAGCGAAGCAGTGGAGAAGCTTCAGAAATATACTCAAGGCGAGACAAGAAAGAGAAAGTTGTTGTCACACCCAACAAGAGAGGGCTGGAACAAGTCAAGCCAGCGCCGAATCGGGAGGAGCCGTTGTAAGTTGTAAGTTGTAGGGGTCACGAGAGAGCAGAGAGCAGACATTGCCCGCACGAAAGCGAGAGCCGCTGTCACCAACTAACGTAAGCGCTTCCCAAGTGACACAGCCACCACTGGGACACACTCCATGTTTCATTACATAATTCTTTAACCAAACAAATTACTCACACCAGATGTGACGGTTCTAAGTCTCGGTCCGGTTCACTGTCTTAATATGCCAGGAAGTTTCATATCGGTGCACACTGCGCTGTACATGAAAATCTCATTCTGATAAATTTATTTTATTTTACGGTAGTCCCAGGAGTTATTGAATTTACTGTGGTGTTTCAGATTCTTCTACACTTTCATGCTTTCCTTACTTCTACCTTAATTTCGTTTTGTGTGCAACGTTTCATAGATCATGGATCAATGAAATTTATCTTGGCTATCTTAATTCCGTCTGCAATGTAAGCTGACTCTGGAAGATTGCAGAACATAAGACGACTATTTTCTGACGTGCAGGCAGCTCTTAGTGAAAATAGCACTCACGGTAGGACGCCCAGGGTTAGTTTTTCGGGAATCATATGTATCCAAGCTGTCCCTGTTATTATAAATACTTGACACAGTGATTTTTCAATGCTGGCAAGCGGAAACAATATATGCCAACAATACTATTGTGCAAGTATTTAAAAGCCCCGTCAAACCTTAATTTTGGAGATTCGAGACGCTACAACCAATTGAAAAAAAATTATTCATGCTAAATAAGACGTATTTATTTTTCATTGCTTCTTAACTTTTAATCTTTTAGTTTCTTTTTTCCTTAAATTTTTTTGTGTACAAAGTTTTGTAAACAATAATAATCTAGTGTGGCTGAAAGGCCGGGCGCATCGAATGTATACCACTTCAGAGACTTGGGTGTCCCTAACCTACACTTCATCCAACCTGCGGAAAGGGTTTACAGTTTACGTATAACACGAGCCGCATGCTGTTCCTGGCAATTTCTCAAATCGTTAAGAGGTCAAGGCTAGATTAAAGGGAGGCTGAAAATTTCCGTGGTCCGATAGCGATTCCATACCGAAACGTCTCGCGTTCCAGACACGTGCTTTGCCACTAGATTACCAGGCCCGACGATTTTTGTATTAAAAGGTATTAATTTACGTTTTTAATTGATTTATGTTGTGTTTGCTGTAAGTTCTATCTTTGCAGAGATTGCAGATGAAATATTACTGACAAGCAGACTTTTTTAGTGATAAATGGCAAACGCGGTAGCACTCTCAACGTTATTTTGGCTGCGTTTCAGTAGGCTTCATGCTTCCCTTTGTGTGTTATTCACTTTACCTGATGACGGAGAAGGGAGATGCCACCGAGATGGGAGAATCACCCACACGTCAACTGTACGATTTATGCAGTAATTTTTGCTGCTTCAGCCTCTGTTCACACGAAGAATTTCTGTAGTATGTTGCAATCATCAAATTTGGCTCAAAGATGCTTACAGCCAACTGGCATCTGAGGGGTATCAATGGATTGCCAGCCTGCAGGCGCCTAGAACTACTTTACAGGTTCACTCTGTATAGGATCATTTTTAAAATTCTCATTAAAGGTGCTCAAGAGTTCAAATGGTTCAAATGGCTCTGAGCACTTTGGGACTTAACATCTGAGGTCATCAGTCCCCTAGACTTAGATCTACTTAAACCTAACTAACCTAAGGACATCACACACATCCATGCCCGAGGCAGGATTCGAACCTGCGACCGTAGCTGTCGCGCGGTTCCAAACTGAAGCACCTAGAACCGCTCGGCCACCCCGGCCGGCTGCTCAAGAGTCACCGAGGGTTTTCCGGACTTCGGGGTGTTACAGGGAACCTTTATTACGTTATCCACGCCGCAGCCCTCAGTGATCACGCCATAGGGGGACACGAAACACGAAATCTGAAAAAAAGCATAAGCACCCTTTGCTGCTTCGGATCACATTCAGATTTCCTCGAATGGTTTCAAACGGTCCCTAATGGTTCCATCCTGTATAAAGAGTAAAAATTTCGCTGACACTGCGCACCGAAGGTTGAGATCGCGTTAAATGGGCATGCAGCATAACAGTGTCCTTAGAGAAGGGTTGCAATGTCCGAGGGTGTCAACAGTCTCAAAGACTGTCAAGAAAGTCATCCTGTTTTTCATCGCACTGCGAACTGTTTTCGACCGCAAAATGTGTGGGAATTAATGCACCAACGAAAGGAGTCGCTTCACTGACGCCATTTGTACCACCCTCTGACACCCTTCCGTGTCGATACTTAGCGGCGGTGAATCTGAAATGTTTTCCTTGGGCGCTCATAAGAAAACCGCTTGATTTCAACGCTGGGCGTCGCAGAGGCTTAAAAAAAGGGCGAAATGTGGGTAAGAGGGCCCGTGATGACACAACCATCATGTGACATGTCCACGGCGATGAAATTGATGCCAGTGTGACATCATTAATCCGCTTTACACGTCACATGAACTTTTGAACTCCGACCTTTTTTTTCGCATGAGTCGACACTTTACTGTTTGAAGCGTAGCCGAGCCCGACAGTGAAGTTGCAGGGTGCCACCCTTTTGCACCATTACAGTGAAATGCTGCAGGCACCTTTGAACCAAATTTTAAACTTCCGCGACGCTATGGGAGACAATTACATGGTTTCGAAAAAGTGGTCCTTTAATTCTGTTACGCAGTTATCAACAAAAAATGACTGAAATAGTAAAAAGTATATCATAAATTTATAACACAGTTGTAATTCCATACAACATGGATAAATTTCACTTCAATCATACAATTGTACAGGTATTTAACAGTCACGTTAGCCTTACTTTTGTAGCTGGAAGCATTCATTAGTGACAAGACACAATCACTAACTTTTGTACAGGATGGAAAATTAACATTAATCTCGATAGGTATGTTTCTATTATTTTCATCCTAATTTAAAACAACCGACTATTAAATGCCATCTTGGAGATGTAACATAGAATAGAGTGATTCCGCGATAACTAGGGCTAGATAGAAAGTCAACACTTAGCAAGTAAATGAACAGAATTTTAAACACATTCGGTAAGGAATACTTAATGTATATCTCCAGACTATTCTACTTACAGTATTATATATAGATATGAAGTACTTTGTACGACGTCACGTCACAATCTCAAGAGACTGCAGCCACTGCAAAACATAACAGTACGCATTTTAACTAGCGATGTTAGAACCCCTCTGCATTTAAGTGTTCTTAAAAGCAATAATTTTATCCATGTAGATGAAATCTGGAAATTAATCTGAGCAGGTCACTATTTCGATCCCCGGGCACATCCATCATCAGGTTTTCGTTGCGAAGTAGCTTCTTCTGCCGGAGATTACGAGTCATCGTGGATGGGCGGATTGAGTGATGAAATAAGTAGGCTTCAGTATTGGCACTGTCTCACTGTCTTCTCAAACTCATCACCATCTTACGGTAAAGTATCTGTCTGCCTTCGGACCTGAGTGGTCAGCGTGGCTGAGTGCCATGTGGAGGAGCCGGGTTAAATTCCCGGTACTGCCAAGGATATTTTTGCTTGGTGGGAGGACTAGAACGATGTCCTTTCGGCCTTGTGATGCCAACTAAGGAGTTACTTGATTTAAAAGGTGCCACTCCAAGGTCTGCAAAGACGATAAACGTCGAGAGTGTCTGCAGCTCGTGGTCTAGTGGCTAGCGTTGCTGCCTCTGGATCACGGTGTCCCGGGTTCGATTCCCGACTGGGTTGGGGATCTTCTCTGCCCGGGGACTGGGTGTTTGTGTTATCCTCATCATTTCACCACCATCGTCATCATTCGTGAAGAGGCTGCATTGGATTGTGAAAAAACTGGAGTGTGTAAAAATTGGGATTTTGTACGGGCGCTGATGACCGCGTAATTGAGCGCGCCACAAACGTAAGTGAAACGATTTTACCTGTTAAAGTTAGCTAGTTTATCAAAATTTAGTTTAAAGTCAACCATAGTTTTCGTTGTTGTAATTCTACAAATACTTCTTGAATTCAGTGCCATTCTAAAAGTTATTCAGTTACGCACTGCAAACTTTTCCTTTCAAATATGACCTGTTGTGTGCTGATGCGAACGGCTTTGTTAGTGCAGTATTTTATTTGTTCTTACGTCAGAGAAGTTAGAAGTGAAATTTTTATAGACAACATTTATGACGAAGGTGTCCTTTTTTCTGACTGATGATAAGTGACGCATTGATTGAAGTATATATTAACGTAAGATAACATTACTTAGGATACCACAATAATAGTTCCTAGTGATTATTTTCTCTGTACTTGCAAACCATAGTTTTATAAAGTTAAAAACTATTAGGAATCCCTAGGTCCTCTCCAGCACATACCAATAATACAAGACAACTGAGAAACTAAAGCAGTTTATTAGATCGTAGTTCATCTCACGGCCCTTGTGTCGGAGTTGAAGAAAATTTTCGCTTATAGCCGATCGGCTTGAAGTACCCTGCGCACCCTACTGTATCTATTTAACGTGACCTAAATCCATACAAGGAATTAATACAGGGTGGAAGAATTAAACTGACCCGGAAAATATTTAATGCACCTTAAAATAGGAAACCGAGTTTTCAGGGGCTGGACAAAAATTTGAAAACACCGCGAAAAATGCATGCCTGAATATAAATGGAGATGCTAACCAAGGCTGCTGGTTACCATGTTGTACTGGACCAGGAACGGGACTTGTGCAACATCCTCAATACTTTGCAAGTGTCAGTCGTGGTCAGAAGAGTGTTCTGTGAATTTGTGGGTGCATACGTCGTAACCAAGGGAATTTGAACGTAGGAAAGTTAGTGCTTGCATGGTGGGAGGTTCCATCACCTAGGTAGCGGAAGTGTTTGATGTGCCACGAGGCACCTTAGTGATGATTTATACTACATACAAGGAAAATGGAAAAATAACATATGCTAAATCACAACGCGGACGAAAGTGTGTGTTGAGTGATCATAACAGACGGTCACAGATGACGATTGTAACGAAAAATAAGAGGGTGACCGCTGTAAAAGTCACTGCAGAATTGAATGTCGCAGTCGCGAATCCTGTCAGCTCCAAAACAACCTGAAGGGAGCTCCAGAAGCAAGGAACTGAAGGGCAAGCTGGAATTCTAAAACCGTTCATCATTACTGGGAATGCCCGTAACAGGAAATCGTGGGGTCGAAGCCATAAAATCTGAACTATGTAGGAATGGAAGAAATTCATTTGGTTGGATGAGTCTTGTTTCACATTGTTTCCAACTTCTGGGCAAGTTTAACATAGTGATGATTTGGGCAGCCATATCGTGGTATTCCGTGAGCCCCATGGTTACTCTGCTAGGTCGTATTTCTGCCAAGAATTATGTGACCATTTTGGCGTATTAGGTTCATTCCATGGTACAATATTTGCTGCCCAATGGTGAGGATGAGTTCCAGGACGACATGCCCCTGTTCACACAGCTCACATCCACAATCCACATCGACCAGGACTGATTCCCTGAACACGAGGGTGACTTGTCGAATCCCCCCCCCCCTTCCCACCCCGACCACCAGTCACCAGATCTCAATATTATTGAGCATGAGCATTCATGTTTTACTTTGGAGAGAAAGTTGCATGATCGCTTTCCAGCTCTTTCATCGTTGCCTAAAATTGTCACTATTTTGCCGCACGAATGGTATAATTTATCCTTGAAAATCCTAAATGACCTGTATTTATCCACTGCGAGACGACTGGAAGCTGTTTTTAATGACAACGTGTTTCCCACAACATGTCAGGATGGTAATTTGTTGTGTTTTTGGTGTTTCTATCTTTTTGTCCAACCTTTGTACATCACTGGAAACCTGAGCGGGTAAGTTGGGTTGCCTCGATTAAGGGGCGTGATATATGTTCTGGGCCAGTTCTACTTTTACCACCCTGCTGACATCTCGCTCCACTATTCATCTCCCGTTTCTTTTGTTCTATGTCTGCGCTAAGCGAGCGTTATCCAATCAGCTTCCAACAAATTCAGTTTCAATTCCTTTCAAAACAGAGACGTTGCACTAGTCGACGTGTGAAAACAAGTTCTTTACATTGACCAATGCGTAACAAAATTTGGTTAAGAGATGTCAAACAAGTAAGTGGCGACACAACATGTTTGTTTAATTAGCGCTAGAACTTCAAGAAAATGCTCAACAAACTCCAGTGGGAGGTGCTATAATAAAAGTTGTGCATTAATGTCAAAAATCTACTAGATGATTTAAAAGATATACGAGGGCTATTCATATAGTAACGAACGATCGATTGAGAAATGGAAACCACAATGAAAATTCGATAAATTTTTGTACAGATGTTCGAACAGTGAGTGCTTAAAGATGCCCTGAAAATAGCGTCTCCCGCCAAGTATGGGTGCCTGCCGAGTGAGTTCACCTGGTTCTATGCGCCCTCATATAACGTAATTGTAATGCATTCCTTATTCATGACAGTTCTCGTCCGCACATTGCAGGGGCAATAAGGACGCTCCTGCAGCGTTTTAGATGGGAAGTGTTTCATCACGCGTCATACAGCCCTGACTTGTATCCCTCTGATTTTCATCTCTGCTCAGATGAACCACTGGCTATGGAGACAACATTTTGGCGCAGACAACGAGCTGCAGTCCGACGTTGAAAACTGTCAGAAAGCACGGGAGGCTGCCATTTGCGACGAGGGCATTGGAATGTTGGCACAGCGCTACGACAGATGTCTAAGTCGGAGCAGCAGCTACGTAGAAAAGTAGCTGGAAGGTGTAGCTAACTGTTGCAAACGAAACAGTTTTCATTTTCACTGTGGTTTCCATTTCGCGATCGATCGTTCCTTACTTTCTGAATAGCCTAAGTGTACTGTTTTAATCCAACACATTTCACGTAATAGTCAGGATGGTAGAATGAAACATGGGCTGTAGTAAACACATACTGTCTGTCATTCTTTCCGCACGTCATCCACGGCTATAGTAGTTAGTGAGTGACATATTGCTATTCTGTGCATAAGGGCAGTGTAATCAAATAAAATTAGATGGAGTTCTCAGAATAACGTCAGGAAATCACACGCTGAAAGTAGCGGATGCGTTTCGCTATTCGGTCAGCAAAACAACTGACGACGGAAGAAATAGGGAGACATTAGGAAGAATGCCCTACTGAAAGCAGTATAAAGAATGATCAAAAAGTTGCTGCTCGAAGGCCACACTAACCCCTCGCCTACATGTCGATGCCTATATACTCGCATCGGAGCCGTGCTGGGTTGCATTTACGCCGCACAAACACCCTGAAACGGCAACTTTTTGATCGTCCGTTATATCTTCAGCCTACACATCAGGCCCAAAATCCTTCGATCGGAACGAACGCTCCATAATCAGAAAATTTATGCCATCCGTAATGCGAGAGTCTCCCAATGCTCCGTAGCGTTGATAATTTGAGACGATAACCAGCCGATTCGTGACGCGGGGTGTCCGTGTCTGCCACGAGACCACCGGTGCGTTGTCCCATTCTGTAAAGCGGCAGCTTTACGTTGCGCGGTCTAGAAGTTTTTACAGCTCCTGCATGACGTGAAAACGCCGTAGGAACGTGACAATGTCGCTTTTAATTGATACGCGAAGGTCGAAGGTACAACGCTCCGAAATCAATCTGTTTCTTTTCTTTTTTATTCTTCTTGTGCCCGTAGAGCTAGTACTGAGGACTCGTTTGCAGTAAAAAAGAAAAAACTAAAAGATTCAACTGAAGAATTCCAGATTAAGATGAAGATAAGGGCTTAAGTACCGTCTATGATTAGGTTATTGGAGACGGAACCCAAGCCCGGATAGAACAAAGACAGGTTAGGAAATATCCGAACCCTTTTCAAAACAATCATCTACAATTATACGTTGCGAATAGCTTTGAATTGTGTTGTGGAGGATACTTTGTGCCATGCAATATACTAAGCTTTTCCCGTTCGATACACAAATGGAAGGTGGGAACTATGACTGCTTGCACACTCCTGTGCCTAATTTTATCCACGCGAGCTGCACCGGAAAGTTATCAAAGGGGCAGAAGAATATTCGTAGTTTCACTCCTGAAAGACGAATCTTGAAGTTTTCTAAACAGAATCTCAATTATGGACGGTGTCCTTCTGTGAGAATGTGATAGGTGTTTCATCACTTTAGTTATATTCTCCCGTACGTCGAAGACACCTGGTAGCATTTGCGCCACCATTCTTTGGATACGCCCGATCTTCACTGTCAGTCTGAACTTACACTATCTGATCAAAAGTATGCCAAAACCTATTAGCGGATATTAATATGACGTGTGTCCATCCTTCGCCTTTACGACCGTTTGAACTCTCCTCGTGACAATTTCAACGAGATGTCTGAATTTCTTTGGAGGATTTGCAGCCCATTCTCCCTTAAGAGCCGAAACCAGCGGAGGTAGTAGTATTAGACGCTAGGGTCAGTGCGAAGTGGATGATCTAACTCATCCCAAAACTGTTCCACTGGGTTCAGGACGAGACTGTGGGCAGACCAGTCCATTTCGCAATGTTACTCTCCACTCATAGATGTTGCTTTTGGACAGGGTACATTGTCATGTTGATACAAAAATCATCGTCTCCGAACTGCTCCTTTTCTGAATACAGTGCTGCAGATGTGTTCAAATCTTTCCGCTTTTAGCGGTTTATTATGTGCAGTAAGGGAACCACTTTCTAACTACAAAAAACATCCCCTTACTGTAACATCATCACCACCTCCTCCGTACTTTACTGTTCGTTCTATACATGTTGACAGGTAACGTTCTCCAGGCATTCGTCAACGCCAAACCCTTTCATCGGATTCCACAGTTTATGACCTGATTGATCACTCCAAACGTTTCAAGTCGTCAACCACCCAGTGGCGTCGCCCTTTGGACACCATCTCAATGGTCGCGTAGCATTGACTACAGAAATATCTGACTCATGAGGACTATAGTAATCCAATCTTTTCAGCTCGCGACGGGCAGTAATTGTGGTAACTTGACTGTTAGTAATACTTTGGAACTCACGAGTTATTCTTTCTACTGATTCCATGCGAGTTGTTGCAACCACCGTTCGCAATGCTCGACGGTCCCTGTACATGCGATCTGTTTGGTTTTGGTTTAGCAATGGTTCTTCCTTCAAGTTTGCACTTCACAATCTTGTCACCAACAGTCGACTTAGACAGCGGTAGGAGTTGAAATCTGCTGATGGATTTTTTACTCATGTAACATCTAATGTCTAGTCCACGTTCGAAGTCACTGTGCTCTCCTAACCGATCCACTCTTCTGTTACTTCTTCTCTCTTCTCTACTGACAACCCAGAACACAGGCTCTCCCGTTCTTCTATACTGGCGTGACCGAGCGAGGTGGCGCAGTGGTTAGCACACTGGACTCGCATTCGGGAGGACGACGGTTCAATCCCGTCTCCGGCCATCCTGATTTAGGTTTTCCGTGATTTCCCTAAATCGCTTCAGGCAAATGCCGGGATGGTTCCTTTGAAAGGGCACGGCCGATTTCCTTCCCCATCCTTCCCTTACCCGAGCTTGCGCTCCGTCTCTAATGACCTCGTTGTCGACGGGACGTTAAACACTAATCTCCTCCTCCTCCTATACTGGCGTGTCCGGTTCTCGTGATATCTAATGGTGAATTCCGCATTATATTTGGACGCCCGGATACTTTCATTCAGATAGTGTATATGGTAAAAGTGTATTACATGAAATATACTTTGTAAACAAACTGCAGTTTCCCAGCAGTCTACCAATAACTGACTCCAGTTGTGACCCATTATTGCTATACTCGGAGGATACCACGTTTTTTCGTCTCGTAAAGTGCATAACATTGTATTTCTATGCACTAAGATCAAGCAGCGAGTCATTACATGAGGGTGATATTTTGTCGAGATGTAAATGTGAACTGGGGAAACCATGGAAAACCTAAATGTTGATGTCCGGACGGGAAGCTAGATCCCAGTCTTCCTGAATGCGATCCCTTAACTGTGTCATCGTTTCGCTCAGTGCCAAAATAAAAGAAAGACGTGACGCTCGGGTACGTCATCTGCCGATGGCGGAAGCGGAAGAAAGGCAAATCGAATGCGGTTCCACAGCAGCCCGTTCCGTATTTACAGCGGTGAAGCTGACAATTCTTCCTGACGAATTGAGATCAATAGCTGGAACTCTATTTAGCCCCTGTGTGTGTGTGTCTGTGTCTGTGTGTGTGTGTGTGTGTGTGTGTGTGTGTGTGTACGTGTAGCGATGTCTGTGGTCTGCTGTGTACGACAGCAGAAATGTGACGGAAAGCGGAGCAGAGCTTACAGCTGGTCCCCATTAAATTATTGTTTTCCGCTCGAGTCGGAAATCCAATAAGGAAGCAACTGGTTCCACAAACTTCAAAGTGAAAACGTGAAGGGACCTAATTGCAAATGCATGCCCCTTTGCTTCCTTATCCCCCGCGTTTCACGGGAAGTGGCACCAAGTTATGCGAGCAAAATAGCTCCGCAGTACGCCAAGGTTTCTGCTCCGCTGCAACGCTACGGGGGCATTGGACGCAGATCATCTTCCGCTGTGGCAGCATCCTCGGCTGTAACGTAACAGTTTTTGTACTCTAAGCTAGTGTTTTACTCATTCGCAGCTGCTTCTACATGCTTTTCACGAATATAACAAACGTTCCAAACTTGTAACAAAACCCATTACTGCTATCAAGCGAGATGACATTTTCTCCATTAATAGTTTAAGTACGGATCTCATAACTGTCAACAAAAATGAAACGCCTGTTAAATTTAATATCCTCTCAGAATCGCAGTTATTGTACTGTTGAAAAGGACGTTGTGCATGTGCTGTGGAGTGTGTCAACTATAACTTACCAAGGGCGGAAACGCTACAAAATTGCTGATTACTTCCCCTTCTGATCATTTCTAAGTTTTCTGGATACACAAGTCCTTAAATGTACTTATACATTAATTAGCCTTTGCAAATGAGGTATTTTACATAATTTAAATTTCTGCTTGTGACCTTCTTGGTTCTTTCGTTTAGTTTACGGTAAAAATTTAAGTTTATAACGAATCGGTTTCAAAAAGTCTGTGTCCTCCCAGAATGGCGACCGTTTGTATGTCATGTAATCTATAACGATACAAGAAACTAAAACAGAATGGCAAGGGAAAAATGGCCGGGAAAATATTTCATGTCCCTTAAGATAGGCAACTGAACTTATGTCATCTGCAAACAGGGCGGCTGATATACCTTGGATTGCCTAGCTTAAGGAGCATGAAATATTTTCCGGGCAAGATTTATTTTGCTAATGTAACTTCATCTTGGGGTATGTTTTTCAGATTGTATACTTGTTTATCTGGCCAACTCAAGACGCTATTTTAAACAAATACTGATTACGAAATTTGCTGCCACGAAAATGAAACCCGTCTTCAGAATTACTTAAAGATTTACAAAAAACAGAAAACATAGACACCACCACACGGTCATCAAACCAGAACATCTTTATGGGCCTGGAATATTAATTTTAAAGAGGCAGAAAAACATTGAAAAATCCGAAAGAGGCAACCAAAAGCAATCAAGATGATTTTAGATAAAAACACATTAGAGAATGGAAATACAGACTAAGGACAAATAAGGTACCTCAAAAGTACATCAATAATTATCCGAACAAAAATCTCACGCTAAAATTCTGTGGGTGTGTTAAAAGGATGCGACCAACCTGACTAACTAGGCAAGTTTTTGAAGTACTGGAGTTCTACAGTTCTAGTAAAACCAGAAAATGAGACAATATGTTGGATCACAGCAATAAAAGAAGTTCACAGAGGAAATCGGATATGATACAACAAGAAATAAATGAAAAAAATGTAGTTAGCCGGACAGAAAAAAAAAACACAAAAAGATCGGAAACAGTGGATCTATGGACAGGAAAACATCCTATTCTGAGAGAATGAAAGTAATGTGAGTGCAAAGAAAGGTTCAAAGAAAGCTCTGATATGCCATTTGTTGTTCATCGTGTGGCGCAGTACGGTTCACATGTTAATAATAGCACAACTCAGAGGCAGAAAAAACACAGATGGTGGAATGAACAGTGAGAAAAAGCATTACTGCTTAGAAAACAGGCCTGACAGAAATAATACTCCTCCAAAAGAAGTTCAGACTTCATTAGCTTGAAACAACAAAGCTGTCAAACATCAAAAACGATAAGGGCCGTTAAAAGGAAATTTGAAAACAACCAGATATCACTAATTGAAGAACGCTTCCAAAAGAATAATACCAGGAACTATAAAATAAGATTATAAAACAAAGGCCATAGATTTGCCAACCACCTAACATGTGCTTCAAAAATGAAGATTGAATATTAACCCTAAACAACCAAGGAAAATGTGAAATATTAGCAAGCTATTTCAGGAAGTTGTTGAATTGAAGGAACCAGGAGTAAATTTCTAGAAGAAAGCCCTGGATGCATTACACAAACTCAGAACTTCCTGCGTGGCCGAAATCCAAAATATCACTAAAGATTTGAAAAGCATCGATGTCCCAGGAGAAGGTTTACTAAATGCTGAAATGTGAAAAACTGCAAGTGCTAGAACGCCCAACGTGCCGTCAGTCAAAAAGTCTGGGAAACAGAAGCTATACCAGAAGATGGATAAACGGCATTAATTCACCCAATACACTACAAAGGAGACAAAACTGGCCGCAATAACTATACGGGAATTTGCCTCCTTTCAGTGATCTACAACGTCTTTCAAAAGTATCAGAAAAGAGGCTGTAGAGCCAACTGGATCAGCAATTACGAGAACACCAAGGAGGATTCAGAGAAGAACGATCCTGTCTGGACACATTTTAAATTGGAAATTTATAATCAAATATAGAAGAATGAGAGCTAAAAGCATGTATATAACATATGTAGACTTCAAAAAATAATATGATTAGACTGACAGGGAAACATTATTCAATACCTTAAAAGGGTATGCAGCTGGCTACAAATCAGTGGCAATCACAAAAGGCACACTAATAAATACAAAATGCAAAGATAAGTTTTTAGGTGCAATCTCCGAGGTTTTTGAGATTCAAACTGGTGTAAGACAAGAAAATAGGCTGCCCCCATTGCTGTTCAATTGCGTAATAAAAATGGATATTAGGGAATCAAGGAAAACACGAAAGAAGAAGACATTTTAAAAATTGTAATTGGGAGGTAGGGCGATAATGTGAGAACTGGCTATTTGGTTTTTGCAGACGATCTTGCCATCTTAGATGAATCTACAGGAGATGCAACACAGTGTTGCAGGTCTATGTACATCTTTTGAAAAATGAGAGTATGTGACAGAAGAATATAACGAATATTAGACTCAATGAGGAAGAGAAGAGTTGCATTCCTTGGAAACCCAAAAATACTTGATGAAAAGAGAGTAACAAAAAGAATTCTTAACTTATTGACCGGAAAAAAATGGCTCAAATGGCTCTGAGCACTATGGCACTTAACATCTGAGGTTATCAGTCCCCTAGAACTTAGAACTACTTAAACCTAACTAACATAAGGACATCACACACATCCATGCCCAAGGCAGGATTCGAACCTGCGACCGTAGCGGTCGCGTGGTTCCAGACTGTAGCGCCTAGAACCACTCGGACACTCCGGCCGGCTTTTGACAGAAAAAATGAGGCTCAAAGAATTTGAAGTCCGTCTGTGGGAAAATGTAAATAACGAAGGAGAAAACAGGAGAAAGCGAAATGTTCAGGGTAAAAGTAAAAGGTTTCAAACACTTCCAGGAGAAAATAAAGAAAACGGTAGGCGCAAAATGGACAGAAAACGAAGAGAACAACGTATGGAAGGAATGAGAAACTACTGGAAAGAAAGAAAGGAGACATAAGCTATTTCATGTGATCCTCAGTAGGCTAGATCAAGAAATAACAATAGTAATAATAATAATAATAATAATAATAATAATAATCCAACGCTCTTTAAAAACATCACTATTTAAATACAAGAGAGTAAGCTCCAATTCTTCTGAAATGAAAAAAGGCTTTAAGTAAAATAATCGCCTATCTCTACTTACTTTCAGTCTCGTACTAGATGCGAGCATCAAAACATGGCACAAAGAAACACTTGGAATAAATGAGGTACCAAGAAGTAAGTGACTCAATATCAAATGCTTCACCTTTCTTGAAATCCAAAGAATAATTATCCGAAGGACAGAGGCCAAATACGATCTAGATATGTTTCATGCGATCGTTACCCAACCTAGCTTCCAAATTTCTTACGAAAAACACAGTACGTATTTTACTCCATTCACGCAGATCTAGAACCCCTCAGAATAAGATATGTGAATATTGAACAAAATATACACTTTTAATACGTAAGTGACTATATCAGGAATACTGCAAAGGCAATGTGGGCAGCAATACCCGTGCAGAAAAAATATGTTGTGTCTACAATATCACCCGGAATCCCTAATATAAGAAATCCGTTTCCATCAAATTCAGTCTTCGTCACTACCGGACACTTGTCCTGCTAAAATCACTCTACACTTTGTGACATCATCAATATCCATCAGTTTTAATGCCATCGAAAAAGTGAAAAGACATAGACTCCTGGAAATGGAAAAAAGAACACATTGACACCGGTGTGTCACACCCACCATACTTGCTCCGGACACTGCGAGAGGGCTGTACAAGCAATGATCACACGCGCGGCACAGCGGACACACCAGGAACCGCGGTGTTGGCCGTCGAATGGCGCTAGCTGCGCAGCATTTGTGCACCGCCGCCGTCAGTGTCAGCCAGTTTGCCGTGGCATACGGAGCTCCATCGCAGTCTTTAACACTGGTAGCATGCCGCGACAGCGTGGACGTGAACCGTATGTGCAGTTGACGGACTTTGAGCGAGGGCGTGTAGTGGGCATGCGGGAGACCGGGTGGACGTACCGCGGAATTGCTCAACACGTGGGGCGTGAGGTCTCCACAGTACATCGATGTTGTCGCCAGTGGTCGGCGGAAGGTGCACGTGCCCGTCGACCTGGGACCGGACCGCAGCGACGCACGGATGCACGCCAAGACCGTAGGATCCTACGCAGTGCCGTAGGGGACCGCACCGCCACTTCCCAGCAAATTAGGGACACTGTTGCTCCTGGGGTATCGGCGAGGACCATTCGCAACCGTCTCCATGAAGCTGGGCTACGGTCCCGCACACCGTTAGGCCGTCTTCCGCTCACGCCCCAACATCGTGCAGCCCGCCTCCAGTGGTGTCGCGACAGGCGTGAATGGAGGGACGAATGGAGACGTGTCGTCTTCAGCGATGAGAGTCGCTTCTGCCTTGGTGCCAATGATGGTCGTATGCGTGTTTGGCGCCGTGCAGGTGAGCGCCACAATCAGGACTGCATACGACCGAGGCACACAGGGCCAACACCCGGCATCATGGTGTGGGGAGCCATCTCCTACACTGGCCGTACACCACTGGTGATCGTCGAGGGGACACTGAATAGTGCACGGTACATCCAAACCGTCATCGAACCCATCGTTCTACCATTCCTAGACCGGCAAGGGAACTTGCTGTTCCAACAGGACAATGCACGTCCGCATGTATCCCGTGCCACCCAACGTGCTCTAGAAGGTGTAAGTCAACTACCCTGGCCAGCAAGATCTCCGGATCTGTCCCCCATTGAGCATGTGTGGGACTGGATGAAGCGTCGTCTCACGCGGTCTGCACGTCCAGCACGAACGCTGGTCCAACTGAGGCGCCAGGTGGAAATGGCATGGCAAGCCGTTCCACAGGACTACATCCAGCATCTCTACGATCGTCTCCATGGGAGAATAGCAGCCTGCATTGCTGCGAAAGGTGGATATACACTGTACTAGTGCCGACATTGTGCATGCTCTGTTGCCTGTGTCTATGTGCCTGTGGTTCTGTCAGTGTGATCATGTGATGTATCTGACCCCAGGAATGTGTCAATAAAGTTTCCCCTTCCTGGAACAATGAATTCACGGTGTTCTTATTTCAATTTCCAGGAGTGTATATTAGGAAGATATACGGACGAAAGGTCCAAGACGGTATCTGGATGCCCAAAAGCTCAGATGTACCGTGTAATCTGACTCAACGATTTAGCTCCCTTACAGAGTAAACACGTATGAAATCTTACGAATAACTCCAAACGGCGACTCATTACCACTTAAGAATGTCTTCCAGTTATAACTGGGACTCGAAAAACCAAACCAGACAGCAAAAATGATTTCATGCAATTCGCTGTTGACCCACTAACAACTACGCGAACTACATACAGGAAAAAGATCAACGCTCATTAGTACACGTCCAAACAGTCAAACCTAAAAACTCGTGAACTCTAGAACGATGACAGACTCACAGTAATAGTATGAAATTTTGGAAATATAAAAAGAACAAGAGTACTAACGAACTAAGAAATGATTTAACGTATATTTTAAAGGGGCCAACCAAATCATAATAATAATAATAATACTAACTAAACGAAACACTTTATGACTTGCTTCACAGAACTTTGTTATTTTTGTGCGACCTAGTTATCGGGTTGTAAGCAAATTTTTCAGTACATTACTGACTCCAAAGTGGCTACTAAGCAAGGATAAATACATGCCAACTTCTTAATGACTTAAATCATAAAAGTTATCTTTGTTGACTGTTTTGACATATTTAAATTAGTACTGTACAAACTTATACATTCATTAGCACTGGTTGACACTAACTACAATGGAGTACAGCTAAGTGCACAGGGATGGGTATTTGTGTGATTATCTACTTATGAATGAAGGCACCAATGTTCTTTTCTTATGTGGAAGTTGCCACATTAACTAAAAGTGGTGAATAAATTAATTGATTTTGCTTATCTGAATCTGTTACGTATTTGTGCTTCTGGCTTAAACAACGTTCAGGAAGGGATAAATCTGACTTCTTTAGTCCCCAGCTTCTACTGCGTTCTCTCAGCCTAGTACAAATTGACCTCTCAACCTGTTCTATACAGCAGGACTGGCACTCTTGGCAGATGATTTTATAAACTTATTTTTCATCATTGTATTGTATGTTAACCGGAGACCTAGAAACGACGGAGAGGCTCCGTCCCCGCCGCAGCCGCAGTGGTCCACAACCCCACGACGACTCCCGCAGGCCACTTCACCCCTCCGCCGCCCCACACCGAACCCAGGGTTATTGTGCGGTTCGGCCCCCGGTGGACCCCCCCCCCCCCCCCCCAGGGAACGTCTCACACCAAACGAGTGTAACCCCTATGTTTGCGTGGTAGAGTAATGGCGATGTACGTGTACGTGGAGAACTTGTTTGCGCAGCAATACCCGACATAGTGTAACTGAGGCGGAATAAGGGGAGCCAGCCCGCATTCGCCGAGGCAGATGGAAAACCGCCTAAAAACCATCCACATACTGGCCGGTTCACCAGACCTCGGCACAAATCCGCCGGGCGGACTCGTGCCAGGGACCAGGCGCTCCTTCCCGCCCGTTAGACCGCACGGCCAACCGGGCGGGCTATTTTTCATCATGATAGTTTGCTTTTCCTTTGAATTTAAGAAACATCTACCTAATATCTATGAGACATACAAAAATACAAAAACGTTTGTCTTTGAAATATTGTTTATCCTAATTGGAATGTTACGTATAAAATGCAAACTGCGCCATAGTCTGTTTGGTCTATCTGTATTGTCTAATGGGTACAGTACGAATCTTGCTTACTTCTTCAGTTTTTTTATTGAAAATGTTGTCAGTTGACGTTGGAGTGTAATTCAATATTTGTAGCTATTGTTTTCACTGTATTCAGTTTCTGGTCTCAATCTTCTTGGAGTATGGGCATAGAAAGGTGGCGTTGGATTATGTGGTGGAATGATTCAAGTTTGTAAGCTGTCTGCATGCAGCTACATTCCGGTATTTATTAATAGTTAAAGTAAACCTGTCCTAATGAATATCAAAAATATATACAATACAAATTTAATCTTGTCAAAATAATCAACAGAGATAATTTCTGTAGTTTACGTCGAGAATTGATAGATTAAGAAGTTGACATGCATTTAACTTTGCTTGGTTGCCATTTTTGGAATTAGGAATGTACTGGAAAACGGGCTTACAACCCGAAACCTAGGTCGTACAAATAAAAAAAGATTTTGTGAAACAAGTCATAAAGTGTTTCATTTAGTTAATACAGTACACAATAATTCACGAAGAGCCCACAGTTGAATCAATAGGAAATATTATTATTATTATTATTATTATTATTATTATTATTAGTCCGTAATGGTGAAAGAATGAAAAGTTCAATCACAAGACCTCTTTACGAATTTAGTAGACGTCATAAGAACATAGCGCAGAGCATGAACTGCTGACCATAGTGCTCACATGTCCTATTAACAACCACGTCCTTACTTTTCTAATATTCAGGGAACCATCATAAATCACGGTGACTTAGGAGTAATTATTGTCTTTGAACAAAAGCGTCATTTCTGTTTTTCTCACTGCGTATTTCTCTCAGTTTCTTTCTGTACTACTCTGTAGCAGTTCGTCCTATGTATTGATCAAGTTTCACCGAGCTATGTCATTTGGCAAAAGCACATTATGTGAAAGTCACTTTTGTTCTTAAGTTTTTCTCACCACTGTATTATAATTACTGTATGCTGGGATTTCAGCTGTTAACACCCGTATATTCGTCAGTGCTGATAGAATGAAGCTATGATCTTCACCTGGTATAGTCCTTCTGGAGGGATCCATGCCTACTTTTCATGTCGTACTGACTGTTTGTTCTAAGTCTAGCTCGTCAACACTCGTTCTGAACTCATTTCAGTACTATGTGTTCAGTACTATGTGTTCCGTCGGTATGATTGTACCATGTCTCGTATCTGAATGATTCGACCCTTCACAAAGTCTGAAATGTGGTATCGTCCAGAGATCGCGGTGCTTCACCGAAGTCGGCAACGGGAATCGACACCACAGATAATATTGAAAGCCCGCTGCCATCCACAGCATAGTATTGGAGGTGCTCCAGAAGACCACGCCTACCTCTAAGCAACAGCAGTGCCCTCTCACTGCAGTCAATATAGTGTCGAGCAGGCAAGAGCTCTGCCCAGTTAGAAACCTCAATTACAGCAGTCGACATCATAGTGTCGGACCAGTGACTACTTAAAGTTTCAGATGAACTTGTGCTGTTGTAAATGTCGAACATTGTACATTCAGAGAACAGTTTGTTGCTTAGTGCATCAAGTAATTCTTTCATATTCAATAACAGTTGTAAATTATCCAGTGTGGCAAAGTTAAATAAATCTTTTATTCTTTTCTATAATAAAGTGAACTAATATTTCATGTGTTCTACAGCCTTTTCCTAGAGCAATGAAAGAAAATCACAACTATGGCCAGACGAAAGTCGTTTCGTCTGGTAACGACATGAAAGATGGCGGTAGGCTACACGTGCATGGATGCTGCGCATGCTGTGTTGCGATCTCCCTCTGAAACATTGCAGTAACGTCAGACACACTACCAGTAGCCATCATGTACTCAAACCGTTCTTCTTCTCTAGGAATGGCTTTCTTCTGTACTGAAAATAAGCTCGCAGAAGGATGAAATTGAAAAAAAAAAATAACATTGGCTTTGAAAAACTTAAATATCAGTTTGGTAGTGTTTGATCAAACTGTTCGTCCGATATCAGTCCCAATTGTTACATCAAAAACTCAATAATTATCTGTATTGTGAGCCCATCGATTTCCGTGACGTTTTGTTAAACGTATTCTTGTGTTGTGAGAGGCATATTTGTGTA
The DNA here is from genome assembly GCF_023898315.1 of Schistocerca nitens. Taxonomy (NCBI): domain Eukaryota; kingdom Metazoa; phylum Arthropoda; class Insecta; order Orthoptera; family Acrididae; genus Schistocerca; species Schistocerca nitens. Next base: position 624,475,019 of record NC_064616.1, on the reverse strand, counting down.
TCTTGTGCTGTTGGAGGTTAGTAAAATTTTAAACTCTTAAAAAGTTTTAATTGCCTTTCAAGCTTTTAACTGCGTTTATCTCTTAATTTTAGAAGAAATATAAACACTGTCTTTAGCATGCCTTGTTTCAGAAGACGAACTGCATTCTCGTTTACTATAATCAAATCAAATTGTCTTACAATTATAAATGTCTTTATATGAAGTCACATCGTGGTTAACTTCCATACGAAAAATAAGACTAAACTGTTCATTGACATTTAATGTGAAAACCGTTCAAATATTGAGTTACCAAGTCTGAACTACCGAGAGAGACAGGAAAATGAACAAAAGGATCAGGGAATAAACTGGAGTGCAAGGAGTGTTTAAGACTAAAATTAAACTGAAATGGAGATGGTTGTGTCATATTGTCAGGCGTATGTGTGATAGATGGAGGCAGAGAGTTCTTTGTTGAATTTAGACTAATAGTACATGGTTACCCAAAGAACAACTCGCAAAAAAATCTAGTGGAGACGTTTATTCGGCAATGGGTGTCTAATGACTATTATTCCTGCTGCTGTTGGTGACGATGATGAAGATGAAGTTACACAGAGAGCTTGATAGGAGTACACGTTAAAACAGGGCGATATGATCTTAAACTATTATGATGTTCATTATGTTGGAGATACCGCCATATTTGTTTACTGATTTTAAAAACGAAAATTTTACTGTTTATGGTTCTCAGGAAACATTCCGTAATAAGGTGTCTAGAGAAAACTGTTACACGTATGTGACCTTCCAGCAGTTCAGAAATGCAAATCTTCTATGATAAAAATACTTATGACACTGTAGACAACTGGCTTTATTCTAAAAGCTGAAAGAAATTTGAACTGGTAAGTAATTAACGGAACTTTTACAAAAAAAAGAACTAACAACGCAAAATCTAAGGTTAAATTCATGGAAGAAATATCATATTCATTTCGGATTAAGACAGGTGCTCGACAAACATTGTACAGCTGTGTACTAGAAATATGATCAGCGAGTGAAGGAAGGAATTAGCAGGATCAAGTATTTAAAATGTAATATAATTTTTCTTCTTTTTTTTCTTAAAAGACATCATGGTCATAGTTGACTGTATAAAATATTTATTATCACGATTGCAATTTCGACCTTATGGTCATTTTCAAGTAACACTGCAAAAGTTACATTCTATCAGAATATAAGACTATCTTACATGAGCACATGTCGTCGTCAAAATGCAGCCTTTTTACTGTGAGAGTCCCACAAGATCCGATGAGTACGACACTTATTACATCGTAATAAGTTGTTAAATATGTACTGAACTGTCGATGTTACCATCGTTCTAATAATCTATCATACGTACAAGCTCAGGTGCACTGACAACATGTGGAGCTAAGTGCGTTGGCTCGAAAATACATGAGAAGTTAATCAAATGGAATACAAATTGTTTGTAAACTGAATAATCTCAAAACTAATTGTTTAGCATTTTAAATGATTTACAAATTCTGACAGACAGCTTAGAGGTAGCAATAAACTAATATAAATAATTACACAAACAGCAGGAGTACAAATTTCCTTCTAAACACGGGCATCAGAACCAAGCTTCAAGTATAGAAATACCAGGAGAACAAATATATTTAATTACGTCGGAGCAGTAATAATGTCTCATGGAGGGAAAATATGAGTATCGGATTAAGATCAAGTAAGATGAGGGAGTAACGATAGTTTGCATCCGTAATGGAATACTACACGTTCACCGTCGATAATGCTAAATGAACTAGGACAGCCGACGCCAGGCAATCATTGAGATCTTTTGGCACTTACATCACGTATCATTGAATGCTTTCAACATACAGCACTTTTAAGGACCATCTGTCTAAGAAACTCGACATCTGTCTCGAACTTTCCCACTTACGTAGACAGGGAATAAGCGCAGCTAAAATTAAAATTCCACAAAAAAAAAAGGAAGTGACAACGATATCAACCTAGTCGCCATACAGGAGACATACACTAAATCCGAAAAGAAAACTTATTTCAAGGGGCAAAATATCTGCCTTATTTGCTGAGTGCCACATACGACCGTGTCTATGGCGCAGCGACGTATGAGAGACCAAATAATGACAATATGTCTCTTATAGCTACTTCCTCTGACAACTATATTCACGGGTCACGGTCATCTTCTCCGTCGGTAACGTCTACAAGCCACCCGCTTGCACCTGGCTGAAACATGTGTTGTATACTCATTTCCACTAACAGTCTATCTCGGAGACTTCGACAGTCAACACCAGAGTTGGAAGTATAAGGAAAACGACGATGAATTACTACAAAAAATCGATGCTGCAAAACGCAGAAAGTGGGTTAAAACCGTTGAAAACTTAGATTTTAAAAATTCAAGAAGAAAAGCTTGGTCCTTTTGAGGAGGTTCGTTGATGGTATCCCGCTGGAATGTGTATGGGTATATATATCACCAAATCGTCTTGCTAATGTTATTAATTGCATTGCATCCACTCATGAGCTCCAAAAGGTCGAGGGAATGCAATTAAGGTTATAAAAGTGCTCAAGACCGTGAAAGCCATCTGTAACACGGAAACCAATTACTCGGTCCCCTTCATTGGTCTTCCGCAAGAAGTCGTTCAGGCTCCTTTGTTATTCAGCCATCACGTAGCTTGTAGCTTGTAACAGGACACTTTTCCTCAACAGTAGCTGTCGAAACCACTATTATTTTTCGAATTTTATACAAGTCAATATTATCTCAGTTGCTTTTCTGAAAACTTTCATATAATTGTATACACAGCATGTTATATTTCAAGCTAAAATTTGTGAAAATCAATTACTTTATAAAACATTTTCGTCTCGATGTTGTAATCGATAAGTACTAGTTCTGAATGTACAGTCAAAATTATTTTTTAGAAACATTTGAAATTACGAATATTTGCACACTTAAAATTTCTATTATTAATTACGCAATCCTGTACTGTTTACTATATTCATTTCTGGATTCATTTATGAAATAATAATAGAAATTAACAATGTAACGAAGGCTGGTAGGTAATCAGTTGTTAAGAGCAATTGTAAACCCTTTGGAATATTGTTATTTCCGCAGAGTGTAGGAGTCGTAAGCATGCCTGTGATGTGATCGGACGTATCTTTGTATTTTTGTGTGAACAATGTAATTTCGGCTTTGTTAATATTAAAAAACAAAAGACTGAATGATATACTAAAACGTGAGAAAAATATTTACGTAAAAAAATACTGCAACAACAATCTCCAAATTTATTTAGTTCAAACCAACCGAGAGGACTTGATTTGACATTTAAATCTTCAAGAATCAGACCCCTAGACAAGAAAAACTGGGGCCAACTCAACATGACAAGCTAAGTAAACTAGAAAGTTTATTGTACTCTTCGCTCCTCTCAAAACTCCATAAAAGACTTAGCTTAATGTGGACAATAGACTGAATCAGGAAGGAGGGGGGAGATTACAAGATGATATGCCGGAATACAACTCACAGAAGTTTATATGCCAACGATTGTGACGTGACCGTATGTTGTAAAGATATAGAGGCGACTGAGGACATCTTGAATTGGCAAACACTTTCGCCATTGGAGATTGCAGTCCACTGTCACAAAGAAAGAAGTCTCTACATTCCACTTCGGCAACAAGTTAGCCACAGAGAACTCAGTATTTACTTTGGGAACAGACTACCATCCCACAGCATACACCAAAAATACCTAGATGTCGTCCTGTTAAGAACAGTGAGCTTCAAGAATTTTCTGTTAAACACAGCTGCCAGACTTAGCACTCGCAACAGGGTCTTGCATAATCTTGCTGGCACTTCATGAGGTCTTCAGACGCCACGCTACGGGTGTCAGCATTATGTCTAGTCTATCCGGTACCGTAATATTGTGCTCCGGTTTCGCTCAACAGTACTCACCCTAGTCGCATCGATGTTCAACGAAATCAAATCATGCGACCTATAATAGAGGACCCCAACCTATTGGTTATGCACGCTACACAGTATAGCTCCTCCCAATCAGAGACACGAGCAATAACTCATCAGAGAATTCAAAAAAATCGAGAACATCCTTCTTCCACATACCTCCCAAGAAATCCACGACAATAAGAGAACCAGACTGCGCTCTAGACATCCACCCACAAAGGGTACAATAATTCTGGATGAGAATGGATTCAGCCTAACTGATAGCTGGAAGGACGAGTGAACCAAATAGGTACCCCCTGCTTTTTATAGTATGCATTGCCTCACTACCATACCAACCGGACTCGTCAAGCCTCGCAAAAACTGGTCTATCATAAATAGAGTTTGAACAAACTGTCGCAGATGAGATGAATGGATGGTTAGATGGGAGAAAACAGCTTCTACCAAGTGCGCTTGTTGAGCTGCTAGGTACTTTGTTAAAGATACAGTTGGAGATCGCCCATTTACAGCCTTCACTGGTGACCACTCCAATTCAAATGGTTCAAATGGCTCTAAGTACTATGGGACTTAGACTTCGTAACTAACCTAAGGACATCACACACATCCATGCCCGAGACAGGATTCGAACCTGCGACCGTAGCAACCGCGTGGTTCCGGATGAAGCGCCTAGAACCACTCGGCCACCGCGGCCGGCACTCCTAATTCCTGGATGCTTTCAAAAAGCGATACAGTAATGACATTTGGACGTAGTTGTTTTTCTGTGTATATTGTGGTTTTATTTATTTTGTGTATATTTATATCTATCCTTTTTCTTTTTATGTGACCTGTAAGTTTGTACGCATACTAAATGTTTGTATCTTAGACTCTCTACATTGAGGTGATAAAAGTCACAGGATACCTATTAATATCGTATAGAAACTCCTTTTTCCCGGTGCAGTGCAGAAAATCGACGTGACGTGGACTCAACAAGTCGCTGGAAGTTCTCTTCATAAATAATGAGCCATGCCGCCTCTATAGTCGTCCATGAATGGCTGCAAATGGTCTCCAAGTAGCCGAACATAACCATTTCCCGTCAACTATCGGTCCAGTTGTACCAGTCAAATCCATGTAAACACAGCATTATGGAGCCACCACTAGCTTACACATTGCCTTATTGACGACTTATGTCCATGGCTTCGTGTGGTCTGCGTCACACTCGAACCCTATCATCAGCTCTTACAAACTGAAGTCGGGACTCATCTGAACGGTCCAACCGATATGATCACAAGCACAGAAGACGCGCTGCAGGCGATGTCGTGCTCTTAGTAAAGGTACTCGCGTCGATCCTCTGCTGCCATAGCCCGGTAACGTCAACTTTCGGGGCACTGCCCTAACGAATTCGTTCGTCGTACGTCCCACATTGTTTTCTGCGGTTATTTCATGCAGTGTCGCTTGTCCGTTAGTCCTGACAAGTCTACGCAAACGCCACTGCTCTCGGTCTTAAGCTGAAGCCCGTCGGACACTGCGCTGTCCGTGGTGAGGGGTAATGCCTGAAATTTGGTATTCTCGGCACACTCTTACCACTGTGGATCTTGGAATATTGAATTCATTAACGATTTCCGAAGTGGAATATCTCATGCGTCTAGCTCCAGCTATCATTCCGCTTTAAAAGGCTGTTAATTCCCGTCGTGAAGCCATAATTTCATCGGAAATCTTTTCACGTGAATCACCCGAGCACAAATGACAGCTCCGCCAATATACTACCCTTTTATATCTTGTGTACGCGATACTACCGCCATCTGCATCTATGCATATTGTTATCCCACGACATTTGTCACCTCAGTGCATATTTTAAATGGCTCAAATGGCTCTGAGCGCTATGGGACTTAACATCTGAGGTCATCAGTCCCCTAGAACTTAGAACTACTTAAACATAACTAACCTAAGGACATTACGCACATCCATGGCCGAGGCAGGATTCGAACCTGCGACCGTAGCAGTCGCGCGGTTTCGGACAGAAGCGCCTAGAACCGCTCGGCCACCGAGGCCGCAGGTGAATATTTCATTAATACATATGATGTACTACGCCTTACCCTAAATAAAATAAATAAATACGAAAGAGGTAATTAGCATCCTACTATTCATTACGTATTTATAAAAACAAATAAAATTCTAGAGGTTCAACAAAGCATCATTTTAAAAAAAGAGTGCAAATATGCATCATAAGAACTAATTTTAGAACTGAACGGTCGTTAGAGGCGGTGTACAAGCTCGGATTGTGGAAGTATAGGGAAGGAAATCGGCAGTGTAGTTTCAAAGGAACCCTACCAGCATTCGCATTAAGCGATTTAGGGACTTCACAGAAAACCTGAATCTAGGCAGTCAGCTCATGGCTTGAACCATCATTTTCCCGACCACGAATCCAGTGTCTTACCTCTGTGTGACCTCTCTCGGTAGGAGACTACAAAAGAAATTTGGAAAATAAGCCAAATTTTCTACCAGTATTTCCAAGAAATTAGTCCTAACAGACGTAAAAGAAAAATTATATTTTGCAAAATTAAAAAGCAATCGCAACAGGATTAGAAAGGTGCGTGAAGATCTGGAAGAAACATTACTATGAAATTTGGTACCGAACAATATACAAAGCAACGTTAATAAGAGAGAAAGTTTCCAACCCAAAACCCATCCAAGAATAATGGGAAGAAGATAGACTTCAGAAGAGAGGAATGGAAAAGTGGACAGAATAAGAAGTAATGGACAATGGGCGAAGGTAACTTGTTATTAGCAGGGCGACAGGTGGGGGGGGGGGGGGGAGAGAGCTAATGTAAGAAGAATAAGAGGAAGAAGGAATTTCCATCATCTACGTCGTCAGTAGAGGCAAAGTTCCAACTTAGATAGACAATGATGATCAAAACTGGTCATTGGCCAGCTGGTCAGTCACCCAGTCGCCCTGGTATGATCTCTAAATAAAATAAAAACGTTACGGGGAATCTACGACAGAAGTGCCAGTGAGGATTATGAAACCAGCCCTCGGTGGGCATCGAGTGGTAGCCCAGCATGATATGCACTGTGCTGCGTCGTTCGACAGGAAGGAAGACTTTCTTGGCTACCATATTTGCGCCTCTTAGTGATGTTTACCTAACGAAGTGTCAACTATCGCCACTTCCGTAGAAACCGCTCGTGCTTGCCTCCTCGTAATACTTGTTTGGCGAATAGGTGTGCCTTGTGACAACACATTTCCAAATGCAAACACTCCCTTCGAAGCAACGTGTGTGTAGGCAGTAAGTTCATAAGTCGGCGTCGGCTGGTAACGTATTACGTCCGTGTCATGCGGTCCCTAAAATACTAATTTGGTTACTTCATTCTCTGTTACTTTGCACCAGGAGATATTCGGTTAGTTCTTCATTTAGGGAAACATTTAATTAGATTCTCTGAAGGCACAAATTTAAACGGGAATATTCATCTCCTGACACTCATAAATCGTCAAACCTTCCCATAATTAGCTTAATACGAGTAGCAATATTGGTCTCACCTCAGCAGAGAGTACACTCAACTGTTATAGTTCAACACCAGTTGAAGTTACGCGGTTTTGTGTCCATTTTTGCTTTCTTGTTCTGTTCTTTATGGGGCGAAATCAAGAGAAGCAAATATAACTTCGGGAATATCCCAGAGGAGTGTTTAAGATTGACTACTGTCCAGGATGCAAGAAAATCTTTTATAGTTCGATTCAGATAACTTTGTGCTTGACGTTTCGATGAGTCTAGTGGTAGAGAAGCCAACCGTCAGTCAATCGACGTTCTTTCTCGAGCTCCACATACTCGTGGTGTTGCCTGCTTTGTGGGTGCACGCAGAGAGTTGTCAATATTAACTGACTGCACGCCAGGAACGAAGCGACCCCTTCCACCAACCCCCAGTGCAATCAGTCAATAGCAAAGCTATTTAAGTCAAGCTATACTGAATGACGTCGGAAGCTCCGTGAGGCTGTTCGCACACAACGCTGTCTTTATAGGAAAACTGCAACGCGAGCAATTTGTAGCGTAATGCAGGAAAATCTGAAGAGGGTCAACATTTGTTGCATGATTGATAGTTGGTTCTCTATGTAAATAACGTAGGTTTAAAGACCATTATTGTTCGGTTGCAATATTGATGATACATCACTGGAAACAGTAACAACCATAAAATATGTAGGAGTAACCAACTTAAAGCGACGAAAAGTTGTTCTAGTGAAGCAGATACCAGGCTAGGAGTCACTGAAAGACTCTTATGGAAAGGTAATTCATCCACGAAAGAAATGGCTTACAAAACATTCGTTCGATCGAAATTTAAGTGGTACTCGTTGGTCAGGAACAGTTACCAGGTGGGATTAATAGAGCTGATAGAGAATGTTCAGTCCGTTTCGTCACGGATTCGTTTAGTGAGCGCTATGAAGATGTTCAACAAACGCTAGTGACAGACGTTACAAGACAGGAGCTCCGCACTGCAGAGAGATCATTTTTAAAATTCCCAGAGGATACGTAAAAGAGTGAGACAATATTCTTCTCCCTGCCGCACACATCCCGGGGAATGTTAACGTCATAAAAATAATAGAAATTAGAGTTCATAATGAGGCTACCGACAGTTGTTCCCATTGGCGATTGGAACAGAATATGGAGAAAATAGTAGTAGTGCCGAAAGCATCCGCACAACGCACCGCAATGTATATTGTGGAGTATAGATGTCGACGTAGGTACGCATTGGATAGGATACTACGGCTGAATACGGCAAGTACAGATTCAGATTTGGTATGTTTCTTCACAAACCACTTCTGGCCAATGCTGCTATAGCTTTTTCCATGGGACGACCACCTACTCCAATTTTTGGAGCTGGTGCTCCATCGCTCAAACGGCCATATCGATGATACATTAACTCCCACCGTGCTTGCACAATCGTCACAACAGACTCGCATTCCCGAGGACCAGGGTTCAAACATTCGTTCATAATTCAGATTTAGGTTTTCCGTAATGTCCTTAAATCGCTTCTGGCGAACACTGAAATGATTCCTTTGAAAATAGTGCAGACCTTATCCTTCCACATCCTTTTCCAACTGAAACTTGCTCTCCTTCTCTGACGACCTTGTCGTGGTGCATAGTTTTACGAAAACTGTCCTTTCATTAACTCTGAACTTTCTATCTTCTTTAGAGGAGGGCCGACCGGGGTGGCCGAGCGGTTCTAGGCGCTACAGTCTGGAACCGCGCGACCGCTACGGTTAGGTTTAAGTAGTTCTAAATTCTAGGGGACTGATGACCTCAGAAGTTCAGTCCCATAGTGCTCAGAGCCATTTGAACCATTTTTTTTTAGAGGAGGGATGATCACTGAAGCCGTTTTATGACTGAGACTGTGATTTTTGCGCTTTACGTTATAATATTCGGCAGATAGTAACACAATCTCTAAAAAATAGTAGAAGAGAAATCCGTCCAATTACTTCTGTACAAAAGAAGTTGCTCATCAAAAAACCGATATATGAGAATCAGTGTCTCCATTTTTTCTTCAGCTTCTTATGATGCATGTGAAAATGGTAAATCGTAATAATCACTTCGTCTTGTCTCCTCTACAGTAAGTACGGGATCTATCATTATTCGGCCACTTGACTGTGAGTGGAGTGTCACTGGTAGGACTAGGAAACCTTTACAGGGGAAACATGGACGAGGGAGAACTCAGCGTGATACACCCATTCCCCTAACCAATAACTTCGAGGTGCTGTCTTCCACTGAAACCGAAATTGAGCCAGTGAGACTCACGTCACCTGCTGTGTCCTGTGTCAAGAGGAAGGAAGGAAGATCAGAATTTCACGTTCCATTGACAGCGCGGTCATTAGAGACAGAGCACAAGCTCTTATTACGAAAGGATGTGGAAGCAAATCGGCCGTGCCCATTTCAAAGGAACCATCAAGGCATTAATCTGGAGCAATTAGGGAAACCGCGGGATTCCTAAATCTGGATGGCTGGACTGGGATTTGAACCGTCATCCTCCCAAATACGAATCCCTTGTGCTAACTACTGCGTCGCGTCGCTCGGTATGTCAATAGACGGCAAACGCAGAAGCGTAGGTGTCCATTAATCGTCGGCAGCAAGGGTTGGTTCAAAATGGCTCTGAGCACTAAGGGGCTTAACTGCTGAGGTCATCAGTCCCCTAGAACTTAGAACTACTTAAACCTAACTAACCTAAGGACATCACACACATCCATGCCCGAGGCAGGATTTGAACCTGCGACCGTAGCGGTCGCGCGGTTCCAGACTGTAGCGCCTAGAACCGCTCGGCCACTCCGGCCGGCAGCAAGGGTGGGGAAGGGACACTAAGTACACTCAGTGTGTGTGTCTGGGGGCCTCATTCAACTTACTGAAGAGGCTATTCCCGAAGCCGTTGAGGGAACAGAGTGCAATCAACAGCAGATTGTGCCTCACTTTGCAACAAATGATGCCTGTCGTCTCGCGACCAATGTCATACTTGGATCATTACAGCGACTGGCAGAGAAGGTTGAGAAGACCAGTCTTGCTCACGGAGTTTCAACTAAGCTCACAATTTACAGCATTGTATCTAGATTTGGTCATGCCACCTGGTTCTGAGTTGAGTGCAGGTACTGAAACAGAGAGTACGAGTGTTCTCTAACTTGGCTGCAACTTCCGGTACTTACACAGTAGGGCTGTGAGGTGTAGGATCCCTGTAAATGGGCCAGGTGCGCATTACACACCAAATGAAACTTCGTAGGTAGATAAGGCAACTCTCCATCCATTCTAAATAATGATAGCTATAGGGGACCCGAAAGCACGAATATAAGACCTAGAGAAATGCCCTCCACAGACGAAAGAATTAAAATCCCAATGGTAAACTGTCGAAGCCTTCGCAACAAAATGCCCCAGCGCAGATTACGATAGCTGTGGTGAACACGGAAGCATTATTATAAGATCCAAATAAGTTCCACCTCCAGGCAGGAGTATTAAAACCATAGTGATTAATTGGTGAAGCATTCGCAACAAAAGACAGAGTTGGAAGAGCTCCTAAAACGCAGTGGGGTTCACGTAGCACAATATCAGAAAGCTCGTTAAAAACCGAAACTGATAGCAGTCAGATATTTGGGGAAACTTTAAGCGTATATCGAAAAAAGATAGGCTCACGGTAAATCGAAGAGTGTATTTGTTGCAGTAGACAAGAAACTCAACGATAAATCCTTGGAGACTGAAACTGAAACTGCATACGAAATCGTCTGAACAAGACTCAGTGGGTGTGAGCTTATAATAAATGTGTAAAGGTGTAAGAACAGCAACTGAAGAAATGAGGAAAAACAAAAATTCAGCAAATGAAGCAGGTGAACGGGAATACAGACATTTAAAAAGTAAGACTGATAGAAAGTGCAAAATTTCTAAGCAGCAATTTGGTAGAGTACAAAAGCAAGGCTGCAGAAACATACATAACTAGGGAAAAGATAAATGCTGGCTACAGAAAAATTAAAGAAACCTTTGTGGAAAGGAGAAGCATCTTTATGAGTAGCAGTAACTCGTATGGCAACCCAGTACTAAATTAAAAAAAAGTAAAACCGACAAGTGGAAGGAAAATGTATAGGGTCTATATAAGGGAAAGAAACTTGAGGACAATATTATACGAGAAAGGCAAGCGGAAGTAGGTGACGATGAGATGGGACGTAAGATATTGCCAAAAGAATTTGACAGAGCGCTGAAAGGCCTATGTAAAAAAATGACCCCTGGGATAGACAACATTCCCTTAGAATTATTGAGATCCTTGGGAGAGCAAGCCATGACAGAATTAGTTCATCTGGTGCGCAAGATACATGAGGCAACCTAGATACATGAGGCGATCTAGTAGATAGTGTCGGAAGTTCCATGCGGCTTTTCGCGGATGATGCTGTAGTATACAAAGAAGTTGCAGCATTAGAAAATTGTAGCGAAGTGCAGGAAGATCTGCAGCGGATAGGCACTTGGTGCAGGGAGTGGCAACTGACCCTTAACATAGACAAATGTAATGTATTGCGAATACATAGAAAGAAGGATCCTTTATTGTATGATTATACACTCCTGGAAATTGAAATAAGAACACCGTGAATTCATTGTTCCAGGAAGGGGAAACTTTATTGACACATTCCTGGGGTCAGATACATCACATGATCACACTGACAGAACCACAGGCACATAGACACAGGCAACAGAGCATGCACAATGTCGGCACTAGTACAGTGTATATCCACCTTTCGCAGCAATGCAGGCTGCTATTCTCCCATGGAGACGATCGTAGAGATGCTGGATGTAGTCCTGTGGAACGGCTTGCCATGCCATTTCCACCTGGCGCCTCAGTTGGACCAGCGTTCGTGCTGGACGTGCAGACCGCGTGAGACGACGCTTCATCCAGTCCCAAACATGCTCAATGGGGGACAGATCCGGAGATCTTGCTGGCCAGGGTAGTTGACTTACACCTTCTAGAGCACGTTGGGTGGCACGGGATACATGCGGACGTGCATTGTCCTGTTGGAACAGCAAGTTCCCTTGCCGGTCTAGGAATGGTAGAACGATGGGTTCGATGACGGTTTGGATGTACCGTGCACTATTCAGTGTCCCCTCGACGATCACCAGTGGTGTACGGCCAGTGTAGGAGATGGCTCCCCACACCATGATGCCGGGTGTTGGCCCTGTGTGCCTCGGTCGTATGCAGTCCTGATTGTGGCGCTCACCTGCACGGCGCCAAACACGCATACGACCATCATTGGCACCAAGGCAGAAGCGACTCTCATCGCTGAAGACGACACGTCTCCATTCGTCCCTCCATTCACGCCTGTCGCGACACCACTGGAGGCGGGCTGCACGATGTTGGGGCGTGAGCGGAAGACGGCCTAACGGTGTGCGGGACCGTAGCCCAGCTTCATGGAGACGGTTGCGAATGGTCCTCGCCGATACCCCAGGAGCAACAGTGTCCCTAATTTGCTGGGAGGTGGCGGTGCGGTCCCCTACGGCACTGCGTAGGATCCTACGGTCTTGGCGTGTATCCGTGCGTCGCTGCGGTCCCGTCCCAGGTCGACGGGCACGTGCACCTTCCGCCGACCACTGGCGACAACATCGATGTACTGTGGAGACCTCACGCCCCACGTGTTGAGCAATTCCGCGGTACGTCCACCCGGCCTCCCGCATGCCCACTATACGCCCTCGCTCAAAGTCCGTCAACTGCACATACGGTTCACGTCCACGCTGTCGCGGCATGCTACCAGTGTTAAAGACTGCGATGGAGCTCCGTATGCCACGGCAAACTGGCTGACACTGACGGCGGCGGTGCACAAATGCTGCGCAGCTAGCGCCATTCGACGGCCAACACCGCGGTTCCTGGTGTGTCCGCTGTGCCGTGCGTGTGATCATTGTTTGTACAGCCCTCTCGCAGTGTCCGGAGCAAGTATGGTGGGTCTGACACACCGGTGTCAATGTGTTCTTTTTTCCATTTCCAGGAGTGTATGATAGCGGAACAAACACTGTTAGCAGTTACTTCTGTAAAATGTCTGGGAGTATGCGTGCGGAACGATTTGAAGTGCAATGATCATATAAAATTAATTGTTGGTAAGGCGGGTGCCAGGCTGAGATTCACTGGGAGAGTCCTTAGAAAATGTAGTCCATCAACAAAGGAGGTGGCTTACAAAACACTCGTTCGCCCTGTACTTGAGTATTGCTCATCGGTATGGGATCCGTAACAGGTCGAGTTGACAGAGGAGATAGAGAAGATCCAAAGAAGAGCGGCGCGTTTCGTTACAGGGTTATTTGGTAACCGTGATAGCGTTACGGAGATGTTTAGCAAACTCAAGTGGCAGACTCTGCAAGAGAGGCGCTCTGCATCGCGGTGTAGCTTGCTGTCCAGGTTTCGAGAGGGTGCGTTTCTGGATGAGGTATCGAATATATTGCTTCCCCCTACTCATACCTCCCGAGGAGATCACGAATGTAAAATTAGAGAGATTCGAGCGCGCACAGAGGCTTTCCGGCAGTCGTTATTCCCGCGAACCATACGCGACTGGAACAGGAAAGGGAGGTAATGACAGTGGCACGTAAAGTGACCTCCGCCACACACCGTTGGGTGGCTTGTGGAGTATAAATGTAGATGTAGATATTATCAGACTTCAAGAAGAATGTAATAATTCCAGTTCGAAGAAATTTAGATGCTAACGAATGTGAATATTACCGAACCATCAGTCTGGTAAGTCATGGTTGCAAAATATTGACACGAATTATTTACTTGAGAAAGGTCAGTTTGGCTCCCAGGGAAATTTAGGAACACACGAGACAAAACTTACCCTACGACTTGTAATGTTCGCACCTCTGGATGTCACGTCGCCGGTATGCAATGGATCTGAGGAAGTAGCCTAGCCTCAACTGGCCCTGGCCTCCTGCCCCTCCCCCACCCTTTCCTGGCGCAGGACAAGCACCTGGCCACACTCTGAGGAAGGGCCTCTTCCATCCGCCATGAACGACGAGCGTCCACAAGCGACGGACTTCCCGTGGTACCCAAGCAGTTCATATTGGACGTAAGGAGAATAAAAATTCTTCGCACCCGACGAGTAGTCTGCTGTTGAAAAGCGTCGAAAGGGTAGGAACTCACATTGTCAAACTAGAGAAAAAAGACACATTATCAGATGGAGGGGCAGAGGGGACAACTGGATGCCCCCTAGGATATGGGATCCCAACGTGAAATGAGGGATATGCTGCTAGCCAAGGGAAATAGTGCGTGCTATTTATGCCTTTTTTAACGTGTGTGAGTGGTCCTCTGCGTACAGAAGTGTTGGACCGATTGCCAACCCATACCAACATTGTCAAGATCGAGTGAAATGAGACATTATCATGTGCAGGGGCGGAGGTGAAGGTGAGTCAATGGGACGCAGGGCATCCATTCGTAACTGACAATATGATGTTTGACAGGCGAGAGGAATGTTGACTACAACAAACACTGTGTTTGGTCTTCCTTTTCTAGCATGAGAAATGTTGGGTGTGTTACGGCCCACTGTGGGTAGACATTGTGGTGGATCGTGGAATTGGGTTTTAAGTATCAGGAAGCTGGTAGTTAATCACACTGGGCAGGGTAATAGTGAAGTTGCAGGTGGTTGTCCGGTTGCAGTCCGACATATTATGGAAACATCATTGATTATACATTAAGTTTGTTAGTGACCCGGGATTTTCTCTGCCTCGTGATGACGGAGTGTTGTGTGATGTCCTTAGGTTAGTTAGGTTTAAGTAGTTCTAAGTTCTAGGGGACTGATGACCATAGATATTAAGTCCCATAGTGCTCAGAGCCATTTCAACCATTTTATTGTTAGTGGCCAAACTACAACAGACTTAGCGGTGCTTGGCGGTGGCAACATCCCCCGGGTGCATGCTATAGACAATGAGAGTGGAGTTGCTTAGTCAAGAAAGCTGCCTGTAATTTCTGTCCGCTTGGAGTGTCATGCACCCCGATAAACGATGACGTTATCGACTTACTGAGGGCACTAACGCAGGGACGTTCAGCGGCCTGGGTGGTGCGTGCAGCCACTGGACATAGTTTTACAGCACAGGGTAAGACACGCCGGAAGGAGCAGAATCGCAATGTAGACCCCTACAGGACAACAGTTCTCAGCAGTAATGCCTGCCCTTAAAAGTAGAGGCAGACAGTGATTGTATGACCACACAGGCGAGTGTGGCTGAGCAGCTGGGCGGTCCAGCCTCGAACAAAAGCCGTCCACGGTATGAAGCTGACGGCGAGTGGAAGCAGACTGGGAGGTGACCCACTGGCTGGAAGGCGTTAAGTCCACAAGATCGGAATTCGAGTCGACTGTAGACCTGCAGCTACAGGAGGCCAAGTCTCGTGATGTCAGCTTGTAGATTCGTGTCGAGTTGTAGACCAGTGAAGACCTCCCCTCAAATTTTGTGGCTGTCAAACTACATCCCACTGCTTAAAAATAAGGGATATTTAATAAGATCGGTTCAAAAGTTCTTTTTTTTAAGTGAAAAGTTTGCATGAAAAAAATAAACTATTTTGACAATGTGCTTTATGTTATTCGATAGAGAATTATGTGTCCTACAAAATAGTGTGTTTATTGTTTTTTTGCTGGCATGCTTGCTGTTCTTTTCAGGTCATTAACATTGTGCGCCAGGTCGACAAAAAAGAGCATTTTCGACACCTTCTGCTTTTTGAGTTTAACTAAGATGGCAAAGCCACAGAAGCTGCTTGAGACATTTTTGAAGCGTATGGCGAAGAAGAGATGCCTCTCAGCACGGTTGATAATTGTTATAAGCGATTCGAAGACGGCAATATTGACCTCAGAGACATAGATCGCACGGGACGCCCACTTCAGTTGGATCAGGAGCGACTGAATCAGGTTATTCACGAAGATCCACGTCAAACGAAAAAAGGAATTGGCAGAGATAATGGAATTATCCCATAGTGTCATAGAGCGCCACCTTTACTCGATGGGAAAGGTTCGAAAGTTAACCGCGTAGGTTCCGCATGCTTTGACCGACAACAACAAAAATCAACAAGGCACGATCTCCGCCGGTTTTCTTGCCCTTCAACTGTTAGCTCATGGACACAAGCAGTAATTCATCTACCGAATTGTTATCTGCGGCGAAAAACTGTGCCTATATGTCAATATGAAGGAGCGCAAAGAATTGCTTAGCCCCGACAAAAGGGCGACGCCGCGAGCAAATCAAGATCTTCACCCGCGCAAAACGATGGGCGTATGGTGGGACTGAGAAGGCATGATCCACCACAAATTGCTCCATCGCAGCCAAACAGTGAATGCGGAACCTTACGTCCAATAAATACAACGACTCGACAACGTTATCCAGCAAAAACGACTTGATCGGTGAAATGTCGTTCTTCTGTTACGTGACAGCTCCCGCCCTCACATCGCCAATATCACCAAGGAAGCTATTCAGACGCATAGCTGGGAAGAGCTACGACAGCCTCCGTACTCTCGCGACTTGGCGTCTTGAGATCTCTATCTGTTTCGATCCCTCCCGGATGCATTGCGTGGCGTTTCATTAAACAATGACGTGAAACTAAAGGCTTGGCTGGACGATTTCTTCGGTTAGAAACAAAGCGGTTTTTATCACCGAGGCACTGAACAGCTCCACAGCTCGGATGTTAAGCAATTCGGTTTCCAACACTGAAGTTGCTCTGCCTCTGATGCGTCGATGCTTTTACATCTCTGGTTTTCCAGCTGATCCGGTGATGTGGTAATTGCCCAGTTTCATAAGGTGTTCTTGCTGTATCAGAACGCAGCCCTTGATGTAACAGCGTCTGGTCGTGCCGAGTCTGAGCCGCTTCCCCGGCCTCTTGTATTAGTCGCGACGGCCACGCCACGCCTAAAAATAGCGGTGGCGCTGCAGTGGTGAAAAATATTTCACAATGATGTTCAAGAATAAGTTGATTGGCCAGAAGAAGAACATAAGACAGCCAATCACGTGTATGGCGACGCCCAGCGAAAGAACTCTGGAGAACGTGAAGATATCATCCTGGAGGGCTCTTGTGGTCTAGACGGCAAAGAAGACTTCTGTCGTCGCGGCGGGAAAGAAGACAGTTATCACTGAGACGGCAAATGGGACACTTCCTGGCGAGAGTCGAGAGATGAGACTTGGCTTCTGAGTGTTACTGCTGCCAGCGCTGCGACATCCAGCTCCGACCGCTGCCGAAACACATCCATTCTGCCACGCCGATTGCACAGCCACGCCGGGAGAGATGGCCAGCCACCTTCAGCCTGCCGTCAGCTTGGACAACAACAGCCCAACATTCGTCTGGTAAAATGCACTACACCTCTCATCCAAGCCCGCTTGGCAGTTTCGTTTGTCTCATAGCAAACACGATTTAAAACACTGGTAATGACCCCGAGAATTTTATTATTGATAATGGTAAAATAATTATTTACACTGCACGAGTACAAGTAATTTGTAAATGGTATTTTTAGAGACATTGCCCAAAAGCACTATAGTTTATAAAAACAAATGTTTGTGAGTAATCTCTTTCCGTTCTTGCGGCTGGTGATACCAATCCTCAAATTGCAACTGAGTGCAGTATTTGCAAATTATATAAAACGATTAGGAGCGCCAGCTGCAAGAACGTAAGGAAATTACTCACAAACATTAATTTATGTAACCAAGAAGTAATGAAAGAGAAGCTGTAGTTGGCAAGGGTGTGAGACATGGTTGTAGCCTACCCCCAATATCATTAAGTCTGTGCATTGAGAAGCAATAAAGGAAACCAAGGAGAAATATGGAAAGGTAATTAAATTTCATGAAGAAGAAATAAAAACTTCAAGGTTTGTCTATGACTTTGTAATTCTGTCACAGACAGAAAAGGATTTGGAATAACGGATGAAAGGAAAATACAGTGTTTTGAGAGGACGATATGACATGAATATCAACAAAAGCTAAACAAGGGTAATGGAATGTAGTCGGAATAAATCAGGTGATGCTGAAGGAATTAGAGTAGGACACCAGACACTAAAAGTAGTAGATGCCTCTTTCTATTTGGGTAGTATAATACACTACTGGCCATTAAAATTGCTCCACCAAGAAGAAATGCAGATGATAAACGAGTATTCATTGGACATATATATTATACCAGAACTGACATATGATTACATTTTCACGCAATTTGGGTGCATAGATCCTGAGAAATCAGTACCCAGAACAACCACCTCTGGCCGTAATAACGGCCTTGATACGCCTGGACATTGAGTCAAACAGAGCTTGGATGGCGTGTACAGGTACAGCTGCCCATGCAGCTTCAACACGATACCACAGTTCATCAAGACTATTGACTGGCGTATTGTGATGAGCCAGTTGCTCGGACACCATTGACCAGACGTTTTCAATTGGTGAGAGATCTGGTGAATGTGCTGGCCAGGGCAGTAGTCGAACCTTTTCTGTATCCAGAATGGCCCGTACAGGACCTGCAACATGCGGACGTGCATTATCCTGCTGAAATGTAGGGTTTCGCAGGGATCGAATGAAGGGTAGAGCCACGGGTCGTAGCTCATCTGAAATGTAACGTCCACTGTTCAAAGAACCGTCAATGCGAACAAGAGCTGACCGAGACGTGTAACCAATGGCATCCCATACCATCACGCCGGGTGATACGCCAGTATGGCGATGACGAATACACGCTTCCAATGTGCGTTCACCTCGACGTCGCCAATCACAGATGCGACCATCATGATGCTGTAAACAGAACCTGGATTCATCCGAAAAAATGACATTTTGCCATTCGTACACCCTGGTTCGTCGTTGAGTACGCCATCGCAGGCGCTCCTGTCTGTGATGCGGCGTCAAGGGTAACCGCAGCCATGGTCTCCGAGCTGATAGTCCATGCTGCTGCAAACGTCGTCGAACTGTTCCTGCAGATGGTTGTTGTCTTGCAAACATACCCATCTGTTTACTCAGGGATCGAGACGTGGCTGCACGATCCGTTACAGCCATGCAGATAAGATGCCTGTCATCTCGACTGCTAGTGATACGAGGCCTTCTGGATCCAGCACGGCGTTCCGTATACCCTCCTGAACCTACTGATTCCATATTCTGCTAACAGTCATTGTATCTCGACCAACGCGAGCAGCTATGTCGCGATACGATAAACCACTATCGCGATAGGCTACAATACGACCTTTATCAAAGTCGGAAACGTGATGGTACGCACTTCTCCTCCTTACACGAGGCATCACAACAACGTTTCACCAGGCAACGCCGGTCAACTGCTGTTTGTGTATGAGAAATCGGTTGGAAACTTTCCTCATGTCAGCACGTTGTAGGTGTCGCCACCGGCGCCAACCTTGTGTGAGTGCTCTGAAAAGCTAATCATTTTCATATCACAGCTTCCTGTCAGTTAAATTTCGCGTCTGTAGCACGTCATCTTCGTTGTGTAGCAATTTTAATGGCCAGTAGTGTAAATTTATGCATCGGGGAGTGGTTGGGTAGGGATAGTTATTCACTTCTAAAAATGTATCAGAATTCTGTAATCAATACAAACTTTGTACTCCAGCTTCCAAGGAAGGAGGGGCCGGTCATGTTCCCCCTCTCAGCGCCTCGTGTGGACCCCGATGTCTATGACTACACTTTGTATAATTTTTCAAACGGTCCACCTTGAAATTCCACAAATTTTTCTCCAAAAGTCAATTACCACCCCCAGTAACCTTTTCCCTTGTCTCTTGTTCAGCTCCCATTTTTTTGTCGTCGTTGGCACTGTAGGGTCTTGTACCAGGGAAAGCAAGGTGATAATATAGTGTGGAAGCTGGTATCCTCTTTCTACAACACAGCTGCACTGTATTAACAGGGTTCTTTATTTATCAGGACAGAAAGCTACTTATCTTTAAGCTAGTCCATTTATCGTGGTTTAAGCTCTTCCATAATAGTCCACGTTAGCGTCAATGCTGGTGACGTAAAAGTCCCGCTATAAGCACTTAACTCTCACAGCCAGTGACGTAAACTGACAGACGCCAACTAGAATAGTGACTGAGCCTTGAGGATGTGACTGACTGCGACTGCAACTCCAACTGCGACTTACTGGGTGACTGTCTGTGATTGACTGGGCCCTCCAGTCCGCGGCGGCGATCTAAATACTGGCGGTTGCCAGGGTATTGGCAGCGCGTTGCTTGCGAGTCTGTCTTTGACCTCTCTCCTAATATGCGCGCTTATCGATCTTTTTGGAACCTATTTGCCGATCGGGAGACTGGCGAGAGCTAACGCCAGGACACCCATTTGTAAGTAAATAAACTGTTTTCTATGTGAAAGGGGTAACCAATATACCAATACGCTGGCATTGGTTTTTAGCCTCTCTCTTCTCTTTGTCTCTCAGCATCACGAAAACCACAAAGTGACTCTACACTCTGTCTTATCAAGGCCGGTTTTTACTAGAATCTGCCCTTATGCTACAAGCCCCAAAACATTTAGAAAAAGGCAGGAATCTGTCCACATGTAGATACTGGCATCTAGTAACATGCACCTCTGCAATGGAACATGTACAGCAGTGGGCTGGCATAAAAAGAAACTGAAGTTACCCAGAAGAAAAGTGAAGCAGTTAGTTAGTTAGTTACAAGTTCCATAGATCCTTTGAACGATTCTTTTATCGAAATGATGTGGAACGAGTCAACAAAGATCACAAGAAAGCCCTCGTGAAGACTGCAAATTGGACACCTGGTACAGCCAACTGGATCCACAGCTAATGGTTGAAGAATGTTTCTTTCATTCCAGATATCCAGGGAAAGTTTGCTTCAGTTGGGCAGGGTGCTGTTTTTACTAGAATATTCCCTCATCCTACATGCCCCAAAATATTCAGACAAAGTCAGGAATCTGTCCACATTTAGACACTGGAATCTAGTAATATGCACTTCTACAGTGGAACATGTACAGCTTTTAGAAGCTTGGACTATAACGTAGCACATAACTGGCATCCATTACCTCAAGCGAAGTGACTAGAATCACCGACAATATCTCTATAAGCCTGCTAGCGGATTATGAGAGAAAACGCAGAAGAATACTGACATAAGCGTTGATCGTTATAATCCAATCGGAGGTATCGAATGACGGGTATTGTTCAGTGAAATTTTGGAAAGTGCGAATGATTTTTCCAACATTGGTGAGTAATTATCACATTAGCAACATACCCTATGACGCCGAGAAACCGCCATCTTATCGTGCAGTCGACACCATTGCAACACTACAATAATAACAGGTCCTCCGCTGATGTTCGCCGCTTATACAGTAACATTAAAATTAAAGTAATCAGGCAACCTTGGTTCTGTATGGTGATCAACAAAAGTATCCCACATTATTACAGTGAAGAGTACTGGTTGCAACTAGAAAAAAAAGGTTCTGTAAACATTTTCGAATATACAACGCATAGAAACGATGAAAATATGTACGTCGAGAAGTATGCTGAAAACAGGCTCCAGAGAGAAAAAGTCGAACGATTGAGTCCTCAAGGAAGTAGATGAAACAGGGGAATTGATCACCACCATAGACAAGAGGAAAACAAAACTGATTGGCCATACGATACGTCACGGCGAATTCTCGATCATCATATACGAAGGAAAGGTTGTAGGGAAGAAAGGAAGAGGAAAACAGCGGTAGAATCATCTGGATTCTGTGATGAATGGACTTAAATAGTAGTACTTCCCAAACAGAAAAACTCGGGTACTACTTTTAGTGTATCGTTTCCTTACCTAACACCTTCAGAATCGTCTGATTTAATTCAACTACATTCCTCTACCCTCGCTTGGCTTTTGTTGACGTTCATCTTATATCATCTTTTCAAGACACCGTCTAATCTGTTCAACTACTATTCCAAGTTCTTTCCTGTCTCTGAGAAAATTACATCAAA
Organism: Schistocerca nitens; assembly: GCF_023898315.1. Taxonomy (NCBI): domain Eukaryota; kingdom Metazoa; phylum Arthropoda; class Insecta; order Orthoptera; family Acrididae; genus Schistocerca; species Schistocerca nitens. Next base: position 624,452,740 of record NC_064616.1, on the reverse strand, counting down.
ATTTTTATTTCTTCTCCCTGAGTCTCAATTCCTTTACAAAATTTTTATTTGGTTTACTTTACTGCTTGCTCTTGAATAATATCGAGGATAGGCTGCAACCCTGTCTCACTCCCTTCTAACCACTGCTTTCCTTTCATACCCTTTGACTCTTGTAACTGCCATTCGGTTTCTGTGCAAGTTGTAAACAGCCTTTGGCTCCCTGTATTTTACCACTGCTACCTTCGAAATTCAAAGAATATATTCCAGTCAAAATTGTCAGAAAACATCTTCAAGTCTACAAATGCTATAAACGTAGGTTTGCCTTTCCTTAACCTATATTCCAAGGGTCAGTATTGCCTGGCGTGTTCTAATATTTCTGCGTAATTCAATCTTATCTTCTGCGAGATTGGCTTCTAGTAGTTTCTCCATTCTCCTGTAAATAAATCGTGTTAGCATTCTGCAACTGTGATTTACTAAACTGGTAGTTTGGTAATATTCACGCGTTTCAGCACCTACTTTAGTAATAAACAACTATTGTTGTAAATACAGGGTGAACATTGATAAAACCGACGAACTGCAGGGACGAATTCCTGACAGGAAACAGAAGAAAGAATCGCCTATGGACATGTGTTTGACGAATGACAGTTCCTCTCACAACGTGTCCTGTGTTCCTTGAGTGTTGCAGGCTGTGTGATTGACACAGCGTAACGTAAGCAGCAGAAAGGTCCGGCATTCATGTCGGGAACAAGCTGAGATGGTGTTTGTGTACGGATAAGCAGATGGAAACGGTCGAGAGGCAGCGCAGCTACACTAAAATAAGTACCCTCAGAGACACCTTACAAATCACACAATATTTCAAACCTTTTTTTGGGCGTTTTTGTGGTCATGGATCCTTTCACGCAGACGAACGTGCAGGGAGGCGGCGGCCTATACGTACACCAGATTTGGAAGACTTGTTCGTACGGAACATGGAGACGAATCCTAGTACAAGCTCCAAATCTGGTGTATGTACAGTCCGCCGCCTCCCCACACGTTCGTCTATCTGAAAGGACCTATGATCACACAAACGCCCAAAAAGGACTAGAAATGTTGTATGATGTGTGAACGGCCTTGCCGCAATGGTAGCACCGGTTCCCGTCAGGTCACAGGAGTTAAGCGCTGTCGGGCTGGGCTAGCACTTGGGTGGGTGACCATCCGGTCTGCCGAGCGCTGTTGGCAAGCGGGGTGCACTCAGCCCTTATGGGGCAAACTGAGGAGCTACTTGATCGAGAAGTAGCGGCTCCGGTCTCGTAAACTGACATACGGCCGGGAGAGTGGTGTGCTGACCACGTGTCCCTTCATATCCGCATCCGGTGACGTCTGTGGGCTGAGGGTGACACGGAGGATGGTCGGTACCGTAGGACCTTTCGAGGCCTGTTCGGACGAAGGAGTGTTGTATGATGTGGTTGGTGTCTGTGAGGGTACTTATTTTAGTGTAGCTGTGCCGACCGTTTCCATCTGCTTGGCCGTACACAAACACCATCGCTGCTTGTTCCCGACATGCAGCGGACCATTCTGATGCTCAAAGTACGCTGCATCAATCATGCAGCCTACAACACACAAGGAACACACGGCACATGGTCAGAGCAACTGTCATTCGTCAGCATTCTCTACCGTGGCAACGATGCCTTTTCTGACACATGTTCATAGGACCTCTTTTCCTCCAATTCCAATGAGGAGTCTGTCCCTGAAATTTGTCGGTTTTATTAATGTACACCCTGTATATTAACCACCATGCTTTGTTGGATCTCAGTGCCCATTTGGGCGAAGATTCATGTTCTCTGCTGAACTGAATAAATACAGTTTACACCCTAAGCAAAACCTGTAAAGGAGAAATACACTACTGGCCATTAAATTGCTCCACCAAGAAGAAATGCAGATGATAAACGGGTATTCATTGGATAAATATATTATACTAGAACTGACATGTGATTACATTTTCACACAATTTGGGTGTATAGATCCTGAGAAATCAGTACCCAGAACAACCACCTCTGGCCGTAATAACGGCCTTGATACGCCTGGGCATTGAGTCAAACAGAGCTTGGATGGCGTGTACAGGTACAGCTGCCCATGCAGCTTCAACACGATACCACAGTTCATCAAGACTATTGACTGGCGTATTGTGATGAGCCAGTTGCTCGGACACCATTGACCAGACGTTTTCAATTGGTGAGAGATCGGGTGAATGTGCTGGCCAGGGCAGTAGTCGAACCTTTTCTGTATCCAGAATGGCCCGTACAGGACCTGCAACATGCGGACGTGCATTATCCTGCTGAAATGTAGGGTTTCGCAGGGATCGAATGAAGGATAGAGCCACGGGTCGTAACGCATCTGAAATGTAACGTCCACTGTTCAAAGAGCCGTCAATGCGAACAAGAGCTGACCGAGACGTGTAACCAATGGCATCCCATACCATCACGCCGGGTGATACGCCAGTATGGCGATGACGAATACACGCTTCCAATGTGCGTTCACCGCGATGTCGCCATACACGGATGTGACCATCATGATGCTATAAACAGAACCTGGATTCATCCGAAAAAATGACGTTTTGCCATTCGTGCACCCACGTTCGTCGTTGAGTACACCATCGCAGGTGCTCCTGTCTGTGATGCAGTGTCAACGGTTACAGGAGCTATGGTCTCCGAGCTGATAGTCCATGCTGCTGCAAACGTCGTCGAACTGTTCGTGCAGACGGTTGTTGTCTTGCAAACATACCCATCTTTTGACTCAGGGATCGAGACGTGGCTGCACGATCCGTTACAGCCATGCGGATAAGATGCCTGTCATCTCGACTGCTAGTGATACGAGGCCTTTGGGATCCAGCACGGCGTTCCGTATTACCCACCTGAACCCACCGATTCCATATTCTGCTAACAGTCATTGTATCTCGACCAACGCGAGCAGCAATGTTGCGATACGATAAACCGCAATCGCAATACGCTACAATCCGACCTTTATCAAAGTCGGAAACGTTATGGTACGCATTTCTTCTCCTTACACGAGGCATCACAACAACATTTCACCAGGCAACGCCGGTCAACTGCTGTTTGTGTATGAGAAATCGGTTCGTCATGTCAGCACATTGTATGTGTCGCCACCGGCGCCACCCTTGTGTGAATGCTCTGAAAAGCTAATCATTTGCATATCACAGCATCTTCTTCCTGTCGGTTAAATTTCGCGTCTGTAGCACGTCATATTCGTGGTGTAGCAATTTTAATGGCCAGTAGTGTAAAAGTAGCAACAGTGTCAAATTACTAAAATAATTTACCGCCGAACCTGAAAAAGGAAAGAAGATTAGCGTTTTACGTCTCTTCTGTAACGAGCTCTGAGAAGATTAGCATGAGGAGTGAAATTTGCCTTGCACTTTTTCTTGGAACCAACCCGACAATTGCCTCCTCACGGACAACCTAAGTCTAAATAGCCAGATGGGCATCTGAGCCATCGTCCTCCAGAATACGAAACCAGTGCTTTAGCTCTGCCCCTTGCTCGGTGTCGAAACTGAGAACTACATCCGGCCAATAACATGTCCTAAACATATACTATGTAATGAAATTTTGTAATTTAAGGTAAAATATATGGCTTCAGAGAGAAAGAATTTCAGCGCCGGCCGAAGTGGCCGCGCGGTTCTGGCGCTGCAGTCTGGAACCGCGAGACCGCTACGGTCGCAGGTTCGAATCCTGCCTCGGGCATGGATGTGTGTGGTGTCCTTAGGTTAGTTAGGTTTAACTAGTTCTAAGTTCTAGGGGACTAATGACCTCAGCAGTTGAGTCCCATAGTGCTCAGAGCCATTTGAACCATTTGAACCAAAGAATTTCAGTATTTACGCTGTGGACAACGTGCAGAAAAAAAAATTACATATTCAATTCGCGAACCACGATCTTGTAGGAGCAGCAGGTTGCAGATTACGGGACCATCGTACCGCTCCGGCTACAGAGCCCAGTAGCAGGAGGTCAGACACGGGACGTGGACAGGCCAGAGGCGAGGTTTCTCAGCCAGACCTGGCCATTAGCTGTGAGGGAGAGAACCGGTGTTTGGGTGGAGGCCAAGGTGTGCCCGGAGGCAGGCGGCGCGGCTGGCGGCAGGCGGCGGCGCTCGAAAGTGAAATGCAGTGCGTGCGCGGCGCGGCTCGTGGCTTGCGCAACCGCGGCTGGCGCGCCGGCAGCCGGGAACAGCGCGGCCAACCCTTCCGGACACGCCGCACAGCGCCTCACTGCGCACGCGCAAATATTGACTTCCCACTCAGCGCCGGAGAGAGTCTATTAGACCGGTGCAAATTCGCACAGCGCTCAGTTACACGACAAAGTGGCACAGCTCGGCAGCGCGCAACTGCCTCCTGCGATTCACCTTTTGCCGTCACTGGCTGAGAGTCGCAGTCTCCACCCCCATCCCGGCACATTATTCTTTCTTCTGTTACTTTGCGAACGAGGTGGCGCAGAGGTTAGGACGTTGCACTAGCATTACACGGTGGTTCGAAACACCGCAGACAAGTTTTCCAATCATTTATGGCAAATGCATCTACATCTATATTCTGCAAATCACTGTGTAGCTCATGGTGGCGGGTACTGTCCACCGTAAAAACTATTAGGACTTCTTCCCGTCCCATTCGCGTATGGAACGCAGGAAGAAAGATTTCTTAAATACCTTTGTATTTAGACTAATCTTGTCCTCTGATCTCTACGGGAGAGATACTTAAGAGGCTGTAATATATATTCCAAGATTCCTCATTTTAAGCTGGTTGTTGACACTTTTTAAGCAGACTTCCACAAGATACTTTCCGTCTACACTCTCCAGTCATATTAATGTAGCCACCTGTCAAAAGCCTGATTAGCTACGTTTTACAGCGTGGTCTGTTGCCACACATTCAGGAAGGGAGTCAGTGAGGCTGTGGAAGGCACCGACAGGGATGTGGAGCAATGCCGACTTCAGTGCCGTAGCCAGCTGCGTTAGGTTTCTCGGTTGACGATCCACGGCTCGAACGTCCGATCGAGATGGTCCCACACGTTCTCCATTGAGTTTAAATCCGTGGAGTTTGGTCGCCAGGGGGGTACGGTAAATTCACTGAGAACTACATCCGGCCAATACCATGTCCTAAACCTATACTCCATAAAGGAATTTATGGTAAAATATATGGCTTCAGTGAGAAGAAATTTCTTCGAACCACGTACGTACACTGCGAGCTGTGTGACACGTTGTATTGTCCTGTCAGTAGCTGCCACCGCACCAAGAAAAAACAAACTGCATGCAGGTGTGGACATGGTCCCGAAGGACAAAAAAAATGGCTCTGAGCACTATGGGACTCAACTGCTGAGGTTATTAGTCCCCTAGAACTTAGAACTAGTTAAACCTAACTAACCTAAGGACATCACAAACATCCATGCCCGAGGCAGGATTCGAACCTGCGACCGTAGCGGTCTTGCGGTTCCAGACTGCAGCGCCTTTAACCGCACGGCCACTTCGGCCGGCTCCCGAAGGACAGATGCATACTTTTGCTAGTCCATAGTACTTCACGAATGATGAAATCACCCAAGGAATGCCACGAAAACATTCCCCAAACCATAAAGCTCCCTCCTTGCTTGCATTCAGACGTTTTACGCCGTACACGTCAGCGTCTACCTTTCCGATGGAACAAAAGAACGTGATAAATCTGAAAAGACCACTTGTCCCCACTCAATGCACGTCCGTTTGCGCTATTGGCGTGCAAATTCCAGCTGTCAGCATGTGCACAAGAACCAGGCGCCTGCTGCAGAGGCCCATTTGGAGCAACTTTCGGTGAACGGTCGTTGACGAGACACTAGTGGTAGCCCCTTGGATCATCTGTGCCGTCATTCGCTCAACAGTTGCGCGCCTATTCGCCCGTACACGTCTTCGCAGCCGTCGTTTATTCCTGTCATCTGTGGCTCATTGTGAATCACAGTTAAAGGGTGACAATTATTGAACTACACTAAATAAGGTCGTCATAACGTCTGAACGGTTTGCGATAGGATATTCAGACTGCACGGTTGGCCGCGGGGCATTATGGGAATTAATATGGTGTGGTTTAGCGACGAAGCCCTCTTTCATTTTGATAGGTTCGTCAGTAAGCAAAATTGGCTCCTTTGGGGGGCTGAGATATCGCATTTCGCTATCGAGAAGTCTCTTCACCCTGAACGGGTGACTGTGTGGTGTGTAATGTGCAGCCACGGAATAACCGATGCGATATTATTTGATGGCGCGGTGACTACCGAACGGTACGTGAAGGTTTTGGAAGATGATTTTATTCCCATTACCCAAAGTGATCCTGATTTCGTCAAGATGTGGTTCATCCGAGACGGAGCTCGAAACCATCGAAGCAGGAGAGTGTTTTGATTTACTTTAGTGGCCGCAATCTGGCTCTGGAGTACCCAGAGGCTACTGGCAAGGGCATCGATTGGCCCCAATATTCTCTGAATCTGGGCACATGTGGCTCCTTTTTGTGCGGCTACATGAAAGACAAGATGTACAGCAATAACCCCAAAATCATTGGTCAGCTGAAAACAGCTATTTAGGTCATCGACAGCATCGATGTTCCGACACTTCAGCGGATCATGCAGAATTTCGCTATTCGTCTGCGCCACATCATCGCCAATGATGGCTGGTATATCTAACATGTCATAACCTAAATCAGAATATCTGTAGTGACGTTTACATGTTGAATAAAGTGTGTGCACTCCGTAGTTTGTAACTAATTTTCGTTTTTCTTTCAAATAGTTCAATAATTGTCACCCCGTATCTTGGCACAGGTTTTGGACAACGCTGTTTCGTCATGCTCGGTATACTTTAACCGCGGCGGCACGCAAACAGTTTCCATACTAGCCATTTCGGAAATGCTTCCACCCTTGGCCCTAAAGCCAATGATCATGCCCTTTTGGACATCAGATAAATCTCTCCGTTTCCGCATTATGACAAAGACTTCACTGTTTTCCGCACGCCCCCGACACGCTTTACATACCCTCGACTGCTTGGGATCCCTCTTGCCGTCTGTGAGCGCTTATTGCACACTGACATCGAACGTAGATGGTGGTCACATATGACTCGACCGTGCATCTTCAAGCATCATGCAATTCAGTATTTTTAACGTCTCCTCGTCGCTCTCTCACGGGTCAAACAAATATGTGACCAGGTGCAGCTTTTCTTTGTACACATTCAGTTACTCCCGTTAATCGTATTTGGTACGAGTCCTACACACTTAAGCGATATTATAGACTGTCACACGATTGTTCTGTCAGCGGAATGCAGTTTCCTCGTATCCTAGCAATGAACTGAAGTCTGCTACCTGTTTTACCTACAACTGAGCCTATGCGATCGTTCCATTTCATAGCCCTACAAATTATTACATGCCGCGACGGTTTCCTTGGAGAGAACACTCCCGATTTCCGTCCTCATCCTTCCGCAATACGAGCCTGTGCTCCTTCTCGAATTGCGTCGTCTTCAACGGCAATTTGAACCCCAACGTTCAATTTTCTTTCTTATATCAGGGCTATTCGCTTATTGACGACCAGCCAGTCGCAAAATGGAAACCATAATGAAAAATAAAAATGTTTCATGTGCAAGAGGTAGCTACAACTTCCAGCTACTTCTTTACACAGTCGCCGCTCCAACTTAGACATTTGTCGGAGCGATTTACGAACTTCCAACACCCTCGTCAGAGAAGGCAGCCGCTTGTGCTTTCCGCCAGTTCTTTGTGCTCGTCTCTAGCTCGTTGTCTGTGCCAGAACGTTACTTTCACAGACAGCGGTTCATGTGAGCAGACATGAAACTCAGAGTGAGTCAAATCTGGGTTATATAGTGAGTGATGAAACACTTCCCATCGAAAACACTGCAGGAGCGTCTTCATTGCCCCTGCAATCTGCGGTCGATAAGTGTTATGAAGACAGTTACGTTATGTGGACTGCATGAAACCAGACTAAATCTTTCATCAGGCACTCATACTTGACGGGAGACACTATTTTCTACGCTTTTTACGTGTTCACTGGGCGCTCAGAACGGAAAAGAGCCATTTGACGCGTTCCACTGGCATATTAGAGACACTGCCCGACCCATCTATGCATAGCTTCAAGGGATTTTCGCTGTGATTTCCATTTCGCGACTGATCGGATGTTAATGATAAATAACGCGCTGGTTGTCCACTGGGATCTGTATTCCTCCTCGGTGACATCATCGCAAATTTTGTCCTACTATCTACTTCTAGAGAGCTTTCTGTTTCTTGCATTCCCTCTATTTTTTTTAGTTAATGCTATAATAGGTAACCTCTTTTCCGACTTTCTCATCACATGACCAACCCAAATTTATTCGTTTGGTATTGTAAAGCCGTTCTGCTGTTTGCAGTTATTAATTTGTTCTAATCCTCCAATCTCTGTTATATTCAATGATTACACTTTCAAAAAGTTCTTATTAACTTCATTTCGGTTGCTTACTGTGTTTCCTCATCTCTTCTCTCATTGTTAAAGTTTCAAATCCAAGTAATGATACTGACATTACAAAGTATCAACTTTTCCGCTGAAAACGACGCGAAAATTTCTTACATCCTGGCTCATATGTATCGAGAATCTGTTACGCAGCTAACAGTCTTGCTTAGTGCGACCAATTCTAGAGTACTGATGCAACGTCAGGAGCCTTTAGTGTGCATGACAGGCTAGTAACAGGTCGGTAGATCCCATAAGAAAGTATTAAAGAAATGCTCGGGGAATTAATGTGATCTAATCTAAATAGGAATCTTTGGAAGAAAGGTGACGTTGTTCTCTTGAAAGCCTGTTAGGCTAATTTAGAGAACCGACGTTCGAGGAAGACTGAGCAGCATTTCTGTTTGCACCATCCTATATCTCACAGAAACACCATTATCGTAATGTAAGAGGAATCAGAGAACGTCCAAAGACATACAGGCAATCACGTTTCCCTCTCTTAATACGCGAATGGATTAACGATGTCGCCGATCCACATATTTTTTTACCTCCGCGGTAGCGATGACTGCCGTCTGTCAGCCTGAGGTCTCACTGCAGTTTGTCTTCTTCATTTTCCACCACTTTTTCATGATTATGATTCCAGAAATTCCTTACCACTGGTAGCCTGTTCTTCAGGCGTAAGTTCTAGTATACGCTTGTGACTCAACTTTGCGCCACTGTTTGTATGTAACCTGTCTGTGCGATTTTTTCGCAGCAGTTCATGATGTCATTAGTTATTTCGCCAACTTAGTTACAAAGTATGAGAGGATTTCGGAAAGTAAGTTACAGGTTATTAAGGCAGGTTAAACAACTTTTATTGAATGCTGCACTACACTCCTAAGTTACACAAATATATGGCACTATTTTTCAAGGAAGTCAACAAGTCTCTGTAAACAGTGGTTGGGACATTCTACCAATTGTTCATTTCCTCGGCCATCTAAATCCGTTCCTTTGTGACGGAAACATTTGAAAAAGGCTGTGTAAACGTCCTCATCGTTGGAAAATCTCTTTCCACCAAATGTCCTTTAAGCTTGCTGAAAAGATGGAAATCGCATGGTACAAGATCTGTGTTGTGTGGCTCATGTTTCAGTCACTGCAAACGATCTCGGACGATGGAATAAGCATTTGCTGACCAATATCCGAGACAGTCACTCTGCGATAGCGACGAACCTATTCCTCTATTGCCTGGATATTGTATGTGATAGCGGTCGATGGCCTTCCTTCCGGATCAGCTTCACCCGCGTCTACGCGGCCTTGGTCAAATTGTTGGCACCATTTCACCACGGCTTTACGTGAAATTTCGAGATGTGTGTGCAATTTAGACGAGAATCGTACTGTCCCGCTTACTTCAACTTTGGAGTAAGTTTCCAGTTACCACGCCATTTCACTCCAACACCGCGATGCACCTGTTACCGTATCGCAGCAGAACTGGGTCTACAGGAAACCTGGAATACGTACTCTCCTCTGACAACACGCCATTCTGGTTGCACAAAGGTCTTAGCGTGAGACGACATGTGTAACTTATTTTCTGTTGTCCCTTCGACTTCGATCTTCGCTAAGAATTGTCCGTGCAGCGCCTTGAAGCACCAGTTGTCCATCAGATTTTGTGTAAATGTTTTCTAGTGTTGATTCTTGTGTTTCTTGCACTTTTAGCAGCTTCCAGGAGTTGACTTCCTATCAAAGGTGCTTCATGTACACTACTACTACTACTACTACTATTATTATTATTACAATTATTATTATCATTGTTATTATTACTTATAGCCCATGTACTATACACATTACAGTGTTAACAGTAAAGAGGCTTTCTAATAATACATGATTAGACCTAAAAGAGGCCTTGAAGGCCCCAATTTTGTCAGGTAAACTAAATTCATAAATGGATAAAGAAAGACAGGAAACCGAAGATATCAATAAAAAAATTTTTTTGGCATACCGAGTAATCTCCTTTTGGCGCAATACACTTACATTGACGTTCATAAAGCTGTAGAATCTTTCTGCGAAAATGTCTCTCAGAACTGACCGGTGTTTTCATGTCGCATGGCTTTGAATATGATGCAGACAGCTGTGCACTGCGACTGTGCTAGTTGACGACAAAACTTGGATCGCACTGATAGCACAAACAAAGGTTTCCAAGCGACTGGTAGAAGGAGCAGCTAATTTTCGTTTATATGCATCGACGTCGGAAGCATAAACTTAGTTACAGAACAATTTCGCTGACATCAACTTCCTGTGAAACTCGGCTCAATTTACTCGTCCATGGGAGCCAGTAGAGTGTACAATTCGGCGCACAGGCTGATGTGTTTGTTCACTTACGGAATACTTTCGATATAGCCTAACGAACAAAATACGACCCTAAGGGACACGGGAGTAGCTTCGCCATTGGGTGCAAGACTGCCTAACAAACAGAACTTAGTAAGTAGTTGTTAAAAGGGGAAAAGTCGTCAGAAGTGAGTAATTTCAAGACTACCCTAACAAAATGTTAGAGGACCGCTACTGCTCACGATATATGTGAATGATCTGATGAAATACTTAGGGGGCTCCGTGGAGCACTTTGCGAATGATTCTGGTGTATACAGTTGTATGCAACGACAGACGATTTTAGAGTAATGCAGAAGTTCAGCAAAGGATCTACTCTTAGCAAAAGACTGACAGTTGACCCTGAATGAAAATAAATGTAACGTATTGCACGTAAATAGGAAAAAACCTCATTATTATACGATCGTACTCCACAGAAAACGTACACCGCCCTACCTTTCTAGAACCCAGTCTTCACGTTCCTTCAGAAATATCTAGAGGCGTATCTATTTATAGATTTTTCTCGTGTTTTATGGGAACGTGTGAGACAAAGCTGCTTGGTCATGGTAAAATATCATTACATAATTCGCAGAATGATGATAAAAACAATATTTGGAAAACTTAATAATAAAATCCATCTACTGCCTTTTCAATGGCGTTTCTACTTCTCCAATATATATTTCGAAGTCACAGATTCATCATAAACGCTTCATTTGTTATGTAAGAGCTTTCTCTGCAATGTCAACAAATCAGACTTATTTCACTTTCTCCGTTTTGCTATGAATAACTGATATGGCTACCAACAAAAATTCCAATATTCGTGACATTATGTATAAGAAATAAAACACTACAGCTAAGTGCTCTAAACCACTGTGGGGAACTAATGTACAAAATGAAATATGTGTCACAAGGAATTTTTTGAACTTACATTTAAAATTACAAATTTCTCACTTCAGCCATTAGATTACTGAAAATGGAATCTAGAGAATACTGCATAGTTTTCCGTATAATATTTACAGTAGTATTAAACAAGTACAAATCGTTTTCCTCGAAGTGTTCGCTGAGTGAAAACTGCAGTTCTGTTGAATGATTTGCCAATAAGTAGACGTTTATAGTAGACATCGCATTCCTCAATAGTAAACTGCTGTTCAGATTCGTTAAACCCTAGCAGACGAAGTGTAATGAATCGATCTGGTCTACATATTAATTCCAAATTGTTTGCTGACATCAACACTGTTAATTATTTATAATATGAAGATGATTAGTTATTATCAAATTCATACGTGAGGCCTCCATAGCCAATCTGCTAGACCAATAACTGAAGACAGTTAATAATGTTCACTCAGTATGTGATTCATACTCCCAGCTATGGCCTATCGCAGATGTCTTTTAAACTGACCTTAGCGAGAATGAGTCACACGCATTCCGGACTTACCACGGCTTCATAAATTCGAAAGGAATCTGAAACTACGGACACGTCATCCGTTCCCGGATCAGGGTTAGCATCCTGCGTTCTAGCGTACCATGAGCTACTCTTATGTCTTCATCTATGGCGATGTTAAGATCTGTGTGACGTACTTACACTTTCGGCGGTGGACATCCTACTTCCCCCAAAAATTGTTCAATAAGTGCTTTTTTTCTACATGGCTGTCACATCCTACCGTCAGAGCTAAATGTCATTATTCAAATAACTTGTAGGAATGCAGTCAAGTATTTATCCGAACATTTGATACACGGAGAGGTGCTTAAGTTTCACATAAAATATTACTATAAGACGCATGGAATCGTGAAGGAAAACATGTAACAATCGGCCAGTTTAACAGACTTACCTTGTCGGTGGAAATGGATCGCTACTGTCAAGTGTTATTATAGTGGAGACAATACATAAATGAAAATTGCATTACCGTCAAGAAATCATCTGAATAACCAAAAATCCAGTAATATAAACTGTTGTACTTGGTGTCGTAGTCTTCAGTCCAAAGAATAGTTTGTTTCACCTCTCCACGCTAGGTGAGTCTCTGTAAGCCTATTCACCTCTGCGCAGTTATTTCAATTTATACCCATCTAAATCTGCTTACTTTACTCAACCATTGGCCTTCCTCTGCTATTTTTACCAGCACACTTCCCTCCATTACAAAACTAGCAATTACCTGAAGCCTCATGATGTGTTCTATCAAATGATCCCTTCTTCTAGAAAGGCTACGCTATACATTTCTTTTCTCCATTATTTGGTAGAGCACCTCCTCAATAGTAGTCATATTTACCCAATTAATCTTCACCACTTTTCTGTAGCACCATATTTCAAAAGCTTTCATTGTGTTCTTAACTAAAATATTTATGATACACGTTTCACTTCCGTACACGGCTACATTCTAGATAAATACCTACAGAAAGGATTCACTAAGAATTAAATTTATATGCGATGATGTCAAATTTCTCTTGTTCAGAAATTCTTTCCTTGCTATTACCAGTCTGTACTCTTTATTTTCTCTTCATGGCCCATCATCAGTTATTTTGATGCCCAAATAACAAAACTGATGGAGAAGGACGGAAATTCGTGCTCTGTCCGGCAATACTAATTTAGATCTTCGGAGGATTTTTTTAAAATCTTATCAGGCCAGAAACCTCAGACATTATTGAAATCCCGAGAATAAAATGTTCTGAAAGTAATCACCAACGTTCAAAGTACTCAACTCAACTTTAAATTTCAGTAAGACTTTTGTTTTGAGCTGAGGTCTACACTTGTGCTGTAATCGGTACTAACGGAAATGACACATCGTCACTAATGAGAAGAAGACAGTGATGAGTTTCAATAGCCACAGAAAATCACTTTGCTCCAACACGTAATGGCCAATTTTGTCGACATTAAGATCCCAGATCTAGTGCCCTGCAACAAATGTCAACACCATGGACACATAGTCACTTCATTCAAGGGCAGGTTGTCATTGAAAAATGCATATGGATTCTTTTGCTAATGGTTTCTCCATTCCCTTCACAGAAAAAAGTGGTTCCTCACATTAACTATCTATGTTGATGGCCGAGGAAAAAGTGTATAAAATCAACAGTTTTCTCCAGATTTATACGGGCTCCATTTCCCTTTGAAATCGGTTATGTTGCTTCTCTGAAACTTTATTAGAGCTTTACTGTATGACTGATAAATTTTTCAGCACTCCTCGGGTTGCATCTTATAGAGCGTAACTAGCGTTGCCCGTTGACGAGAGGACAGTTCCAGTGCAGTGCCACGCTTTGCAATGTTACTGCCCATTAAACAATTTAGTTTTCTTATGAGTAGGACTCAGCAGTAGATTTCATCAATGCGCAAGCCTGGAGAGTTCTAATCTTGGTACTGAAAAGGATTCTGAAGGTGAGATCAAAGGAGCGTGGGTAGAGAAGAGGGTTCTACAGAGATCCACAGAGCCTTGTGTCTTAGTGACGAGTGCAGGGGATATAAATGGACGTCTTGGAGGAATCTGATGTTAAGAAGGCCCTTGGTGGGCTGCACGGAGTGGGGAGAAGGGAGGCGGCTGAGTGCACGCTAAAAGCCAACGGTGAGAAAGCAGTTTTAATGCATCCCTTAAGAGAAAAAAGAGGCGAAGGAGTTGTTGTCTTGCGCTCGGAAGGCGAGTAATGAATGTCTTGTACCCAGAAAACGTTCTTATGACCACCGAGTGCCACCAATAATTAGTCAGCGATTTTAGTTATCTTTTATTCTAGACAGTAAATCTTAAACAACGTTGGGCTGTTTCCACGTACCGGTAGCGGAAAGAGTACACAGGACCTAAGTAAAATCGGACCCAGTTTCGAAATCTTCAGTTTTCATAGTCAATTAAAGGGTTGTTAAGGTGACGGGAAATTATTAATGTTCTATCTCGGGAAACGTGAGGCTGGTACCCATATTTAATTACTAAACATGGGAGTAGAGTGCAATGGTACGAATTAGGGTTTTCCAATGATGTGTTCCTACAGCGATTACCGCGGCATGGCGCAGTGGCATTTTATAGGTTAAGCGCTCAGTAGTGGAACTGCACGTAAAGCGTCGACAGAAGAGTAGCGTTCGATGCCTGAAAGAGCAAGGATCTGTCTCATTACCGGGTGAACCCGACAAAATTTCGCATGCTGTTCAGTAATATTTTCCGAGTATTTTGGTGTAAGGGAATCGTGGTGTCCAGTGGATCATTACATGGTAATTTCCTTTCGTTTGATTCCTTACCCTCCATTCATCTTTGGATTTGTTTTGCACTAATAATACTTGCCCAGCAGTGCAAATGTATCTTGTCTGCGAACAAACTATTTCCTTTGACTCGTGGTACTTGTTGTTGATAATAGTGATGCCCACTGTTTCTTTGCCCTCCAGCTCCCATTCAGTATTGCTCGGTTCTCTTTTAGATTTGTTTTTCCGGCAGTGCTGGATGAACCTTAACAGCGATAGGCAGCGGTATGTATAGGTTTACTGGTCAAGAGTTACCGGATACGCACCTAGTGTATGGATTTAGCGAATCCAATGGAAGCGCAGCACAACGCCGCTATGTTCAGTTGTACCCGCAGCGACAGCACGACATCGCATTACGAAGGGCATTCAATGAGTAATACAAAAAAATATTTTTTTCTGAAAGATGCTTGGCTTTATTCAGGATTTCAATACTCCATATTATTCCCAACTCTTTTGGTTAGGAAACCCTATTTTGCAACATAATCTCCGTTGAATGTGGCTGCCTCACGCCACCTTATCGGGAGGGCTTGTGTGCCCGCATAGTACCAGTCTACTGGTGGCCGTCTCAGCCAGCGTCTTGCTTCAACAATAACCTCCCCATAATCCACGTACTGCTTCCCGCGGAGTGCATCCTTCAAACAGATGGAAGTCGGAAGGTGCGAGATCCGGTCTGTAGGATGAATGAGGAAGAACAGTCCAGTGAAGTTTTGTGAGCTCCTCTCGGGTGTGGAGACTTGTGTGAGGCCTTGCTTTGTCACGGACAAGGAGGAGTTGGTTTGCATTTTCGTGGCGACGAATACGCTGAAGTCGTTTCTTCAATATCCTATGAGTTGCACAATACACTATAGAGTTGATCGTTGCACTTTGAGCGAGGACAGATTAACCCTTTCAGAGTCCCAGAAGACCGTCGCTATGACTTTCCCGGCTTTGAAGTTTTTCGTCAGAAGAGAGGTGGTCTGACGCCACTCCATGGATTGCCGTTTTGTTTCCATTTCAAGGCGATGAACCCATTTTTAATCGCCTGTGACGACGTTCAACAAACAATTGTCACGATCAGCCTCGTAAGGCGCAAGAAATTCCGCGCAAGTGGTCCTTGGTTGCTCTTTATGGTCTTCTGTCAGCTGACGAGGAAACCAGCACGCACATACTTTAGAGTACACCAACTGATGAACGAGTGTGTCAGCACTACCAGCAGAGACGGCCAGTTGAACAGTGAGGTGTTTGATTACGATCCGCCTATCACCTCGAACGAGAGTGCCCGCACGTTCCAGCATTGCAGGAATCAGAGTTGTCCGTGGCCGGCCGATACGTGGGAGATCGGACAAGTTAGCGGGACGTTTGTGCGACGATGACAGACGCCTCTCCCAACGACTCATCGCGCTTTAGTTCACTGCCAGGTCTCCGTAGACATTCTACAACTGCCTATGAATATCTGCGAAGCCTGGTTTTCCACCAAAAGGAACTCAATGACAGCTCTCTACTTGGAACGAACTTCCGTTACAGATGCCATTTTCAAGACTACGTGGAGCACAGCCACCTACCGGACCGTCACGAAACCTTAGGGGATAGAGCGAGAATATTCCACATTTTTTCAACCGAAACTGGCCGAGAAAAGGAAATGTGTTGCATTACTTATTCAACGCCTCTCGTATTTTTGTATCGTCTGAGGATTACTGCATTACTTTATGTTTCGCGCTGTAAGTCTTGGTGTGTTCATATGAGAGACTTTTTCACTATTGTGTAGGTATTTTCACAGAAACACAGGTAAGTGAGGTAACAAACTGAACAAATCACATTTATTTTGTTACTCTGAAACCTGCCACGGATCCCTTCTCCCAAAATCGTCATAAAATATCCCTGAACGTTCCAAGGGTTTATCGGTGAATCCTGTATTTTTTTACAAAAACTTTTCCACGTCGCGCGTTTTTTCATTACCTACATGGTAAATTTATATTTTAATTTACATTTGGCTCGGAACCCTACAAAACAAAAAGTAACTGAAAAGGAAGGAACGTTCTTGTAGCACATATGTACCACTGAGTGCTAAGCTAATAACTAACCATAAAATGAACTGGCCGGCCGGTATGACCGTGCGGTTCTAGCCGCTTCAGTCTGGAACCGTGCGACCGCTACGGTGCAAGTTCGAATCCTGCCTCGGGCATGGATGTGTGTGATGTCCTTAGGTTAGTTAGGTTTAAGTAGTTCTAAGTTCTAGTGGACTGATGACCTCAGATGTTAAGTCCCATAGTGCTCAGAGCTATTTGAACCATTTGAACCATAAAATTAAGTGTTAAAACGAATACCTAGAGTCCTCTGCGTAAGGAAAAAGACACTTACTAAAATTATCACTATTTGAATAAAGCAGTGGATCAAGCTCACCAAAGAAATGTCTGTAGTAGACTGGATCATTTTATAGTATTGAACGAAATCACAGAATTATCACATTGTCTGGAGTTCACAGACGCCAAGAAAGCTTTTCGCTCAGTTTCAATAAAATCTGCACTGACAGCTCTTGAGATGAAAAGCATCGATTCGAAATGTTTTAGAGTAAACAGGAGTCGGGAAAAGAGATTCCATGCCGCCAAAACTGTTCTCAGCAGCCCTTGAGGATGCTTTCTGATCCCTAAACTGAGACAATGAAGGAAGAACACGTGCTAATGAAACATATCCGAAGAACCTACGGTCTGTTTACGGCATTGTATATTGCTTGAAGAACTACTGTTAATTTATTATTGTGAGATTAAAACTCAGTACATCTATAAGAAAATTATGGAAATTGATGATAATTTCAGTGAACCAGTTGATGGTTTGTTGCATTTTAGAAGTCAAAGTCAGTGAATGCACAGCAAAATCAACAAACAGAACCTTAAAGTTGACCTGCAGTTTTTTTAATTAGATAGAATCTGCAAAAGCTAACTTCAGATGTGTCTTAAACTGAAAGTAAACAGTCGACATGTCTAACCACTTTTAACTTACGGCAATGAGGCATGAAGTGTCGATGAGAAAATTGTTCAGAAACAGAAGGTCGAAGAGCGAGTAATGGAAAGAAGCTTATTGGGATTTAGTGAAAGAAACAGGAAAAATCAACCAGTGTATGAGGGGACAGTGGAAATCGCTATTATCATGGACTGTTGGCTTGGAATAAATAAGAAAAGTACGAAACGACTACGTGTTGACAGATGGGTAGAAGATATTAACAAGCGTGCAGCGGCAGAGTGGTTGCGTATAGCTAAAGTGCGAGAAGTTTGGAGGGGCCCTTTACCCGGTAATGACTGTTGATGATGGTAATTACAGTGACAAATATTATGTAAAATTGTAATACATACGACGTAGAGCACAATATGCAACTATGCACCGCTTAAGTGTTATTGTTTAGTGCAGACAATAGCGGTTATTACATTTACAGCGTAGTGCTGTGTTGACGATGCAAGAGAAAGGATAGGGAGAAACACAGCACTTAGCGTACTAGCCTCAATTAACACTCAGGCAGCCATCGAGCTTAACGCCTCTGTTAGACTGACGAATAGCGATTCATGTTATCAAATGCCATAACGTCATAACATCCAGCAGTGAAGTTTGTAATTTAACCCTAGACTTCAAGTGATTGCTTCATGACGAAGAACCACCTATTTCTCTCTTGTTGCCCAAAATCAGGCGACACAACATTGTTCCATCATCAGGATTAGAGCTATCCACCTCTGGCAATAGTGTACTTCAGTGACGTTGGCTACGGAGCTATCTTTTATGAACAGACCCAGCACGAAGTTCGTGCAGCGTTGCAGGTCATTGTATTGTTCTTCCCTTTGTGCAGTATAATAGTCTTTTCTTTTGGCATCTCATTCTCGTATGTGTCTAGTCTTAATGTGAGGTAAAGCTGTCCACAAGCCGAAGCTTGGTCTGAATACCGCTCTGCTTTACTAGGCACGGTCCTGCTGGAGGTGGTATGTGTTTCCTTCCTCCTATTTTTTAACTGATATAAGCAGCTAGTTTTACGGGGACCTGAAGTTTAGCGTTGATTCTCAACCACGTATCAACTTGGTATTTTTACAAAACATTGTCAGAAGTGAAAGAAGCGATAAGTGGCCAGAAATAATTTTAGTTCGAGGAATGAATCACGGCCTTTGCTTTTGTAGGATGACATTTATCCTCTTTAGTCACAGAGCCACACCTTCTTGGCTTAGAACTGAAAACTGATCATTTTCTTCGTATTCTGGCTCTATATGGACCTATTTAAAAAATTGTTGAGTCGTACTGTGTTCTCATGACATACACAGTCCTGAGTCATGTTTCATTTCTTTATGCTCCGGATTTACGTCCAGCCTGGCTACCCAAGTATTCTCTGACGTTCATGAGAGTGAATCAGCTTCTATGAATTGCTTTCCTCACCTTCGACTGGATTCTTTACCAACCACGACACAGGCTTAGCGCCAGAATCGTTTTGCGTAAGGAGCTGCTCTTCTAAGAACGAGCAGGACATTAATGTGTACTGCATACGTTCCGCTCCCGGTGTAAGCTTTCCCTTTCGCTCGCCATTGTGAAGCATCGAGCCATTACTGCAAGAGTGGCCACGTTGCCAAGATCGGTCTGCAACACCAGCTGGAGGGAAAGAAACAGCAAAGTTTCAGCATTTTACTGGAAGGTTAAACTTCCGGAGCGAGGTGATGTTAAAATCTAAACAAGTCGACAAGGAAACCGTGCATGAATATTGTCGTCAGGATACGGATATACCAGCATTTTCTTTTTTATCTTTACTAATTGGTTTCTTTGTCACAACTTCCTACTTTTTCGTATTAAATGATCGATATTACCATTTACTCATTCGTTGACAAACAAAATGCTTAATACCAATATTCGCTTGATTTGAAAATGTTTGGAAAAAATCTCATAATAAGCGTAATAGAATGCAGTAAATATTTTACATTAATTAAAATGACAAAAGAGCGGAGGCAGCTTGCGAGTGAATAGTAAAAGACACTTATCTCTTGTCGTGTAGCTAGTTACGATACCGTATATAAACACTCTAGCTGCAGAATACCGTGCAAATGATTCTTTCAATATCTCTTCATACAGTAATATTTTTACTAATAAAGTGCTGTTCAGTGCCCCAGGGCATCCTTCGAAGACACTGAAACACATGAAAAACTAACAAACCCGATCTTCTTAAACATCATTCGTTATTTCTTTCTGCGACATCGTTAGGTAATTATTTCCAAAAACTGAAGAAAATCCAGAGTGGATGAGAAACTACTGTCTAATTGTAATGCTACTGCAGTAACAGTTCTTCAAGATCTTAAAGGAATATAACTTTACTATAATCTTAATAGTATTTCTACTTTCAGACGAATTTATTAGAATTTAAGGCCTCGTTTGTAGACAGTAAATATTGATCGAAGAAACAGTGCTGTATTCTTTTGAATTTACTTTTCTTTCTCTTTAATGTACATGTCAGTGATACACTGACACAGAATAAGTCACAACAAACAAATAATTCACTGAAAGAAAGCAAAACAGGAAGCACTAAAAACAACATCACCACCGACGCCACCACCACCACCAACAGCACCAACAACAACAACATCAGCTACAACGATATGAATAACAATAACAATAATAATAATAATAATAATAATAATAATAAAACCGAAAAAACCAAAAGCCCATGGAAGACTTAACATGAAATTAAATAAATTCTTATCCATTTTATTGTAATGATAATAATAATAATATTGTGATGATAATAGTAATAATAATAATAATTTCTAATTTTATTTATATCAATACAATAAAAGGATAAAAATTTACTTAATTTTATATTCTGTCTGCTGTGGCATTTAGGAGGAATTATTCTGGCATTTGCAAGATGTACACTCCTGGAAATGGAAAAAAGAACACATTGACACCGGTGTGTCAGACCCACCATACTTGCTCCGGACACTGCGAGAGGGCTGTACAAGCAATGATCACACGCACGGCACAGCGGACACACCAGGAACCGCGGTGTTGGCCGTCGAATGGCGCTAGCTGCGCAGCATTTGTGCACCGCCGCCGTCAGTGTCAGCCAGTTTGCCGTGGCATACGGAGCTCCATCGCAGTCTTTAACACTGGTAGCATGCCGCGACAGCGTGGACGTGAACCGTATGTGCAGTTGACGGACTTTGAGCGAGGGCGTATAGTGGGCATGCGGGAGGCCGGGTGGACGTACCGCCGAATTGCTCAACACGTGGGGCGTGAGGTCTCCACAGTACATCGATGCTGTCGCCAGTGGTCGGCGGAAGGTGCACGTGCCCGTCGACCTGGGACCGGACCGCAGCGACGCACGGATGCACGCCAAGACCGTAGGATCCTACGCAGTGCCGTAGGGGACCGCACCGCCACTTCCCAGCAAATTAGGGACACTGTTGCTCCTGGGGTATCGGCGAGGACCATTCGCAACCGTCTCCATGAAGCTGGGCTACGGTCCCGCACACCGTTAGGCCGTCTTCCGCTCACGCCCCAACATCGTGCAGCCCGCCTCCTGTGGTGTCCCGACAGGCGTGAATGGAGGGACGAATGGAGACGTGTCGTCTTCAGCGATGAGAGTCGCTTCTGCCTTGGTGCCAATGATGGTCGTATGCGTGTTTGGCGCCGTTCAGGTGAGCGCCACAATCAGGACTGCATACGACCGAGGCACACAGGGCCAACACCCGGCATCATGGTGTGGGGAGCGATCTCCTACACTGGCCGTACACCACTGGTGATCGTCGAGGGGACACTGAACAGTGCACGGTACATCCAAACCGTCATCGAACCCATCGTTCTACCATTCCTAGACCGGCAAGGGAACTTGCTGTTCCAACAGGACAATGCACGTCCGCATGTATCCCGTGCCACCCAACGTGCTCTAGAAGGTGTAAGTCAACTACCCTGGCCAGCAAGATCTCCGGATCTGTCCCCCATTGAGCATGTTTGGGACTGGATGAAGCGTCGTCTCACGCGGTCTGCACGTCCAGCACGAACGCTGGTCCAACTGAGGCGCCAGGTGGAAATGGCATGGCAAGCCGTTCCACAGGACTACATCCAGCATCTCTACGATCGTCTCCATGGGAGAATAGCAGCCTGCATTGCTGCGAAAGGTGGATATACACTGTACTAGTGCCGACATTGTGCATGCTCTGTTGCCTGTGTCTATGTGCCTGTGGTTCTGTCAGTGTGATCATGTGATGTATCTGACCCCAGGAATGTGTCAATAAAGTTTCCCCTTCCTGGGACAATGAATTCACGGTGTTCTTATTTCAATTTCCAGGAGTGTAGATGTAGATGCCTGAAATGACTTGGAAATCTTTGGACTCTAGGAATCTGGATGTATTATCCAGTTATCAATCCTATGTTCGTCAAGAAGGTTTGGGATATTGTCAAGTGGAGAAACCCACGATAGTTGAATTTTTGAAATGAATTTTATTGCAGTGTAATGTAGCATTGTTGGCACTAATCACTTCCATGAATTGTAATTATGTTTTATAGTAATAATTCACATCTTCCACTTCCTGACATGTCACAGTGATCAGCGTAAAAAATACAGCTTTAGACTGCTATGTAAGACGTTTAAGTTCTGTTTACACTTCACACAAACAGCTTTCGTACTTCCCTGTGGATTTTAGAGACCTACAGTTAGTAATAATCCGACAGAGGTGCGCATAGTGCTAAGATACTAAACTCGCATTCGGGATGACGCTGGCTCAAATCCACATCCGGCCATGACGGTTTCTTTGTAAAGGACTCAGCCGATTTCCGTCCCCATCCTTTCCTGATCCAAACTTGTGTTTCGTCTCTAATGACCGCTATGTTGATGGGATGTTAAACGTTTACCTTTACGACAATCCTTGCTGGTCGGAGTATGGAGACGCAGACGATGAAAGCTACCTGCCATCACCACGAGGCAAGAATGCTTGCATTTCACCATGGATGACTCTTTACCTAGCTGCTCGTCTAATGTTTGTAATATATTAACGTAAGCCCTTCAGGGACCCACATGGAATAATTAATTTGCAATTTGTATCCCACCTAGGCTAAGTAACGCTAATATTTATCGGACAGTTTTTTAATTTTCTTGTTTCATGGAAAGTACAAATTAATAATGCATTTGTTTTAATGTATGCAGTTCCCTATTACTAGCTTTTACCTCATAAAATTTGGGACCAACTTTATAAAACTGGTAGTGTTTGGTTTACTTTCATTAATATAAGGTAACCCCCAGAAATCATTAAAATGGCTGATAGGGGAGGAGGGTCTCTACAGTACACGTCACAGTGTGTTAAGAAGAAATAAGAAAACTATAGTTTTGATCAAATGTTTTCTAATCCTCAAACAGGAGTCTCTATAAATTACACAATAGGTATCTGTTCGAAATTTCATAGCCACACTAAGAGTGGGAAATGGTCAAATAGGTACCAAATTGACAAAACCGTAAGATATAGTAATGCAAAAAAAAAAAAAAACTTGAAATTAATCGTAGTAACTAAGAATAACTTAACTATTGTTTCGAGGGAAAATTACACAGTTAATTTTTGTCTGAATTTTCATACCCAAACAAAGAATGAGAAATGGACAAATGGGGTATCAAACTGATCAGCGTAAGGTCTACTGTTCCTAAAAAGTATTTAATTGCTTGAAAGTAATCTGGGTAATTAAGAAACACTTAATTAATGATTTGAGGGGAAAATGATATGTTTCATAGAAAGCTACATCTATGTAAATGAACTGTCAAAAAGTTTATCACTTCAAGGCCTAGCTGTATTGCGCATAGAAGGTTATAGTGCAGTAGATTTAACTGTTACAATCGCTTACTTCGACTTACAAAATTCAGGGCATTCAGAGAACAGAAGACGGTAGGAAAGCAAACAGGGTGTCAATAAGATCTTGCTTCCTGAACAAAACTAGAAAAAAAACCTGAAAATCGGTCAAATATTTTGTGAAATGATTTGTCTAACAGTAAGAAATAAAATACATTAGAGGAACATTTGACACACCATTGAATGATGTTAGAAATCATGTACGGCAAATGAGGTGCTTCAAATTTTTCTCCAATTTATTTATTTCTTACTCTTAGACAAACCATTCCATATAACGTTTGACTGATTTTTTTTCCAATTTTTTGAATGAAGGCAAAGCTAAATACAACACTCAACTTCTAATAGGTGACATGATTATCCCAGAGAGGACCCGAGGGCTAACACTAACGCTGCATTCTGTTTATAAATATAGCAACAACTGTCTAACGAGAGAGCAAGTATATCGCAGCTCTTTATGGTTGCTCTTTTTTTTTTTTTTTTTTTTTTTTAGAGGTAAGGGCCGATAAGAGTCGAACAATTAAGTCAAAATCGTATTGCTTTCTTCTTTATATGTGTATGTACTGTAAGTAGGCTGTTTAGCTTTTTATGTTGGTAACGCCACGTAGCGCTCTGTATGAAGATCACTGACTGTGCTGTGTGCAGTCTGTGGCTGGTTTGCATTGCTGGAATTTGCTATTGTAGTGTTGGGCAGTTGGTTGTTAAAAGCGCGTAGCGTTGCGCAGTTGGAGGTGAGCCGCCAGCAGTGGTGGATGTGGGGAGAGAGATGGCGGAGTTTTGAGAGCGGATGATCTGGACGTGTGTCCATCAAAGAGAGTAAATTTGTATAGACTGGATGTAATGAATTGATATATATATATATATATATATATATATATATATATATATATATATATATATATATATAATGACTTTTGAACACTATTAAGATAAATACATTGTTTGTTCTCTCAGAATCTTTCATTTGCTAACTATGCCTATCAGTAGTTAGTGCCTTCAGTAGTTAGAATCTTTTATTTAGCTGGCAGTATTGGTGCTCGCTGTTTTGCAGTAGTTCGAGTAACGAAGATTTTTGTGAGGTAAGTGATCCATGAAAGGTATAGGTTATTATTAGTCAGGGCCATTCTTTTGTAGGGATTATTGAAAGTCAGATTGCGTTGCGCTAAAAATATTGTGTGTCAGTTTAGTGTTGATCAGAATAAGTAACGAGAGTAATGTCTGAGTACGTTCAGTTTTGCTCAGCTGTTTGAAAATCAAATAACGTAAGGGGTTTATCAGCACAGTAATTCATTCATTTTTCTAAGGGGACGTTTCATAGTACAAATGAGTAGAAATTATGAGTAAAGAAGACGTTTGTTTGTAGCACTTGCCAACAGAACGAACAGTTTGGGTAGCAAATGACGTTGGCATCTAAACACTCAGCAGTAAGCGTGAAGGAGACATGCAGCTTCAGCAGCGTATTTTGCGCCCTATTTACTCAGAGGCTATTGTCTCTACACGCTATATCCAACTATTTCAGGATAATGATTTTGTAATAACTAACAGATGGCCTACATCATTTAATGAAATTTCAGAATCTACGAGTAAGTTCAAAAATTCCGTGAAATAACGTTTGGTAATCACACGACAAACTTAAAATGCTGTAATTTCTCTGTGATTATTATATTTGCGACTAATGAGTTATTTTTATGTTATTAGTCGTTCGAGATAGTCACGATTTCGAGAAGAAGTAATGTAACAACATAGCTCTAATAGAGCCAACCCTGTCCATTAGGATGACTCAATGGCAGCTTTCTGAGTTCGTGAGGAGCGGTGAACCTTGAATGGAATCCAGGTCACCGCACGTCGGCCAGTCTGACAGCGCCTTTAAAAAGATGTTTCACTCGTAGTCAGGCGAGCGCTGTGTTACTTCACTCTCGCTCCACAGAAAATGTCAAAATAAAATTATGTATACGTGCTCACATATAGATAAATCCTCTAAACCTCTTACCTTACATTCATTAAGAATGAAGCTAAATCTGAAACCTCTGTTCTCGAACACGATGATAACATATGACTGCAGGAAATGTGAATCCCAGAGTGATACCGTTTCTCCGGCACTATGTCACTATGTTGAAAAGTATCCGAACCACCAGAATTGCGTTCCGCCTGATTTGAATCAAACCCACATCCCACATAACGTAACTGTCTTGCAGATTGTCTAATCTATTTACGGCACAATCGTTTGACTATACAAAACAGTTACTACAAGAGACCACCAGAGAACTTCGCTCTGCATGGCAATCACACCAGGTGCAAATTAATACCACGATAACGAATATACCAGGAAACAGGTTCCAGAGATGACACATTCTTAATGGCTTGTAAACTTAAATTTATTGCAATAAATAAAATTTCAAAAGCAAGTTTCAACTAGAAATTACGTGATGAAAATTTTTTATTTATGCAGGACCCGGGACTCCTATCCAGTAACTATCCCTCTGTTAACTAACTACATAGGATCTTAAATATGGTTTCAGCCACAAATAGTAAAGTGTGCACCTGTTTAAACTTGAAATGAAGTGGCGTATAGTTTTGTGTTTGATAGGGATTCGAACCTGGCACCTAATCAATTGCTAACTAAGAACAATCAAATATCAGATATTGAAATTTTTCACCTGGACCTTATCAGTTGCTGGCTAAGAACAATCAAATATCAGATACTGAAATATTTCACCTGTAGAGAGACCAAGAGACGAAAAATTTTTCCATACCGGGATTCGAATCCGGCACATATTTCCGTTCTTTTCTAACCTCGAACAAACGTTAAATATCAGTGTGTTTCATTAGTAGAGATATATGAGTGTATCTGACTTGGAAATAACGTGACGAATAGTTCTGTGCAGACTGGGAGCCGAACCCGTACATATCATTGTTGTTGACTACACACAAAGAGACGGTAACTACCCAATTTCTTATCAACGGTAGCTAGGAGTGGCATGTTTGAACCTGAAACGATATGATCAAAAGTTTCGTGTCTCGCTGGGTGTCGAAATTTGCACCAATCATCGTTGACAACGCTCGGAGACAAGTCAAAAGTCATTTACTTTTC
Source organism: Schistocerca nitens (assembly GCF_023898315.1). Classification (NCBI taxonomy): domain Eukaryota; kingdom Metazoa; phylum Arthropoda; class Insecta; order Orthoptera; family Acrididae; genus Schistocerca; species Schistocerca nitens. The sequence goes on along the minus strand of NC_064616.1, from coordinate 624,425,836 downwards.
ATTTGTAGTCTGGTGTGCACATGCAACATGACATGATGAAATACATGATGAAAATTTTGTGCCCTACCAGGGCTCGAACCCAGACACGCGCCTTTCATGGAGACCCTCAAAAGTTCTAATCTTGGGAAAACAACTAAACGATGGAACTATATGGTCGAAACCACCAAACGATAACATGGCTACATATGATTTTGTCGTAAGGAAATACGGTCCGTAATTAATGACAATTCTGGCCCCCGTGGAGATGGTTTACAGCCCGTTCGAAACATTCATCTCCTTGTTCGTTTGCATCTCTATCCACCAGCTGCCTTTGCTATCCAGTGCCTGCTTTCGATTTGATTTTATAGTGGCCAAAATAAATTCACATAACGGCCATACACACGAACTGCCAAAACAGCAAGATGTGGAAATTTTCACATCAACTACTGCTTTCTATTTGAGCTGCTGCGGTGCTGTATGTATTAGTGACCTAGTGCCAAACGTGGTGCAGTGTAAACGCAAATGGTTTTCTAGTTCGAAGTAGATTGGTTTCGGCGTCAATTATTTTCCATTCAAGAAGACCAACGGGCTTTGATGGATAACTTTTTTTTTACGATTTACCACTATGGTCCACCCGATTATTAGAAAATCCGATGAACTGAGACCATTAAACATTCCTGAGATACTTGCATTCAGAAGACAATGATAGGGAGAAAGGAAAGGGATGATTAAAGTTAAACATCCCACCTACTACACGTTCACTAGAGACTAAGCGAAGCTAGAATTGGGAAGAATGGGGAAGAAAATTGACAGTGTCCTTTCATAGATAATATTCGAGCAGACACCTTCATTTATTTAAGGAATTAATGGGAAAAGGAAATCAGGATCGCCAGACCAGAATTTGAACGACAGTGTGTTAATTTCATAGAAAAATAATGGTTGGCCGCAAGAAAAAATAATTGACGCAAAAGCCAATGTGAATTCCCAAAAGCCGGCGGGTGTGGCCGAGCGGTTCTAGGCGCTTCAGTCTGGAACCGCGCGACCGCTACGGTCGCAGGTTCGAATCGTGCCTCGGGCATGGATGTGTGTGATGTCCTTAGGTTAGTTAGGTTTAAGTAGTTCTAAGTTCTAGGGGACTGATGACCTCAGATGTTAAGTCCCATAGCGCTCAGAGCCATTTTTGAATTCCCAAAATGCAATTTTATGCATCTGGTGGCAGAGGAAAGGTGTTATGAACTGCATCCCAGTGGTGTGACCATCGCTGCTGGCATCTGTTGTTAACAATTGAGACGCCTTGCAGTTGTCTTCTAAGAAAAGATACCAAGGAAACTGTATCAAATATTGCTGGACGAAAATGTCCCTCGGCACTCTGATGTTTTCGCTAAAGAACCTAGCCAGGAGCTTGACTGGAAAACAATCCCTATTGCAGTTAGCGTTCTATTTCAAACGTCTACCTTTCTCGTTCCATATCAAACGATCATCAATAAAATTTATTTGTGAACGAAAATGCATTGTAAACTTCTACTGACAAAGTATTTACCTCCAGACGAGTAGTTTCTACAGGCGTGGGGCCCAAAAACTGCTGGAGCATGGGCTGTTTTAATTAATGTGAGAGAATATATTGTTGATGATTAATTTTTCTCTTACATTTTTCTGTTATATTCAATAAACCAACGACAAGCGATATAAAAATATGACGCGGTTAGTTAACAGGTGGAATATTTGCTGGATGGGAGTCCTCGTTCCCGGTCCAGTAAAAAATTTTTATCATATACACTCCTGGAAATTGAAATAAGAACACCGTGAATTCATTGTCCCAGGAAGGGGAAACTTTATTGACACATTCCTGGGGTCAGATACATCACATGATCACACTGACAGAACCACAGGCACATAGACACAGGCAACAGAGCATGCACAATGTCGGCACTAGTACAGTGTATATCCACCTTTCGCAGCAATGCAGGCTGCTATTCTCCCATGGAGACGATCGTAGAGATGCTGGACGTAGTCCTGTGGAACGGCTTGCCATGCCATTTCCACCTGGCGCCTCAGTTGGACCAGCGTTCGTGCTGGACGTGCAGACCGCGTGAGACGACGCTTCATCCAGTCCCAAACATGCTCAATGGGGGACAGATCCGGAGATCTTGCTGGCCAGGGTAGTTGACTTACACCTTCTAGAGCACGTTGGGTGGCACGGGATACATGCGGACGTGCATTGTCCTGTTGGAACAGCGAGTTCCCTTGCCGGTCTAGGAATGGTAGAACGATGGGTTCGATGACGGTTTGGATGTACCGTGCGCTATTCAGTGTCCCCTCAACGATCACCAGTGGTGTACGGCCAGTGTAGGAGATCGCTCCCCACACCATGATGCCGGGTGTTGGCCCTATGTGCCTCGGTCGTATGCAGTCCTGATTGTGGCGCTCACCTGCACGGCGCCAAACACGCATACGACCATCATTGGCACCAAGGCAGAAGCGACTCTCATCGCTGAAGACGACACGTCTCCATTCGTCCCTCCATTCACGCCTGTCGCGACACCACTGGAGGCGGGCTGCACGATGTTGGGGCGTGAGCGGAAGACGGCCTAACGGTGTGCGGGACCGTAGCCCAGCTTCATGGAGACGGTTGCGAATGGTCCTCGCCGATACCCCAGGAGCAACAGTGTCCCTAATTTGCTGGGAAGTGGCGGTGCGGTCCCCTACGGCACTGCGTAGGATCCTACGGTCTTGGCGTGCATCCGTGCGTCGCTGCGGTCCGGTCCCAGGTCGACGGGCACGTGCAGCTTCCGCCGACCACTGGCGACAACATCGATGTACTGTGGAGACCTCACGCCCCACGTGTTGAGCAATTCGGCGGTACGTCCACCCGGCCTCCCGCATGCCCACTATACGCCCTCGCTCAAAGTCCGTCAACTGCACATACGGTTCACGTCCACGCTGTCGCGGCATGCTACCAGTGTTAAAGACTGCGATGGAGCTCCGTATGCCACGGCAAACTGGCTGACACTGACGGCGGCGGTGCACAAATGCTGCGCAGCTAGCGCCATTCGACGGCCAACACCGCGGTTCCTGGTGTGTCCGCTGTGCCGTGCGTGTGATCATTGCTTGTACAGCCCTCTCGCAGTGTCCGGAGCAAGTATGGTGGGTCTGACACACCGGTGTCAATGTGTTCTTTTTTCCGTTTCCAGGAGTGTAATTTCAAGTTGAAATTTGTTTTTGAAATGTTATTTATTGTAATAAATTTGAGATGAGAAGCGTTAAAGGCTGTTTCATCTCTAACAACGTGTGTCCTGATATTTTCATTGTCGTGGCATTAATTTGCGTCTTGCCTGATTAACGACTGTACCATAAAGAGTTAGAGAACCTGTAAGAACGTTAAATTATGTGGGTTGCATAAAATCAGGCGGCGGAATGCAATTCAGGGTGTTCGGATACTTTTGAGAGTGAAAATCCTTCCCCTTACCCAAATCCCATCAGCGGCAAAGTGTGTTGGTGCCCCGTCGTGCTGGAACTATATTCGTTGCCTGACTCCTAACAGGATATTCTCCACCATTTCCAGTACTGTAACTGCGTAGGCTTCTGCGGCCAGAGTCAGTTGACAAAAGTTTTCTGATTTTACACTCAGAAGAAGGCCACTGTAAACGTGGCCGCAACGTTGGTTTCTTCAGTATAGTTTTTAAAATTATAAAGTGGTACTATATTCAGAAAACATTTACGTCAAATCTCCGCTTGTACCTCACAGAGAAAGCTACGGAAATTTCTCCACCGAACATGTTCGGCTGAAGATACGGTCCTATCAGATGCTCGTGAACAAAATAAGCCCACATATTTATGGTAAATCTGTGGAACACACGAGTCGTCTTAGGATTTTACAGCTCTCAGACATTGCTATTGTCGCTCTTGAATATTTGTACCCTTGTGAAGGCAGTCCCATCGATAAACAAAGCACATGTTTATAAGTCATGGATGTTTTACAATTTGGTTTACATACCTCTGACGTTGTCTAAGACAATAGAAGCTTTTGAAATGTGCTGCTACAGAAGGATGCTGAAGATTAGATGTGTAGATCATCTAATTAATGAGGATATGCTGAATTGAATTGGGGAGAAGAGGAATTTCTGGCACAAATTGACTAGAAGAAGGATCGGTTGGAAGGACACATTCTGAGGCATCAAGGGATCACCAGTTTAGTACCAGAGGGAAGTGTTGAGGGTAAAAATCGTACAGGGCGACCAAGAGGTTAATACAGTAAGCAGGTTCAGAAGGATGTAGGTTCCAGCAATTACTCTGAGATGAAGAGACTTGCACGGGGTAGAGTATCATGGAGAGCTGCACAAACTGGACTGAAGATCACAACAACAACAACCACTGAAATAATTCCAATCGTTGAGGAAACTCATCAGCTGATAGAACTTCTACCTTCTGAAATATGCAAGACGTTCTACACATTGGCGATGGAGGTATTTACTTCCTTGGCTATGGATCGCGTGCTGATGTCCTCATTTCGCTGTAACACATCTTCCTTAAACTGAGTAATCCACACACTGCGAAGTCTACCAGCTTCCTGTCGGTAGCAATCCTGTTTCACGAAGACAGCCATCAAGTCATTGAAATGTGACACGATTTGATAACGTTCTCCCTGGATACTGTTCTGCATTAGGCGTCCTGTTGCCCGTCTGTAACACCGAGCCTCCCCAAAAAAGAAATGCACGTCGCATTACTCGGTTGAAGCTACCAAGAACCTGTAAATACCAGTAAAACCTTTCATGTAAACACAACGTAACTTAAACAATATTAACGTAACTGTTTACTGTTAGCAGTAACGAATACGAGAATTTATCCTTTCTTCCAGTAAAACTTCCCCTTTGAATGTAAAGAACGACTGTGCTGGTAAACTTCTACGTTATTTGATGCTGAAACAGCTGAGCAAAACTGAACGTACTAGACAGTTCTCTCTTTACTTATTCTGATCATCACTAAACTGACACATAATATTTTTAGCGCAACGCAATCTGACTTTCAACAATCCCTACAAAAGAATGGCCCTGACTAACAATAACTTATACCTATCATGAATCACTTACCTCACAAAATCTTCGTGACTCGAAGTAGTGCAATACAGAGAGCGGCAATACTGCCAGCTAAATAAAAGATTCTAACTACTGAAGGCATTAACTACTGATAGGCATAGTTAGCAAATGAAAGGTTTTGATAGAAAACAAACAATGTATTTACCTTAATAGCGTTCAAAAGTCATAATATATATATATAATTTTGTGACATCCAATTAAACAAATTTCCTTTTTCTGACGGACACACGTACTGATCGTCCGCTCATAGTAACCTCTAAAAACTCTGGCATCTCTCTCCCCACATCCACCACTCCTGGCGGCTCACGTCCAACTGCCCAACGCTACGCGCTATTCACATCCAACTGTCGAACGCTACACAAGTGAATATTCCAACAATGAGTCCAACCAGTCACAGACTGCACATAGCGTAGTAAGCGATTTTCATACAGAGCGCTACGTGGTGTTACCAACATAAAAATCTAAACAGCCTACTTGCACCAGTAATACGTAATTGTGTTGTAAATCAGTTTAGTGTGTTAATGTACTGCAAACAATGCAGTCAAATGAACTGTGAACATTGGTCTAAGGGAAGTCCTACGACAAACCCTTCGACTCCTAGAGGAGAAACGGTGCACCTGTGACATTTTTGTCACATAGCCAAAGCATTTCTTTTTATTTCCTCTAGCAACTCTACAAAGTTGTATGTGTAGTTTTTCTACATCCTGTATTTTCTTGGGACACAGCCGAACTGACTTTGAGGTTGTACTGACTCTTACTGTTGACAACTTTCAAATAATCTAGTTTCACGCATGGACCGTGATACTGTTACCTTGCATCTTCACTTATTTATAGTTGAAAAATAGCTTAAAGCTCCAGCACTTGTGAAAGCTGTCTGTTAGAAACATGTCATACACGGCCCAGTCACATTGATGTGACCACCCCGTATATTCGACATCAATGTGCAAAGAACCATTCACAGACAGCAGGCGAACAGACGTACAACTTTCAGCAACTGACCACCCAGATGAATCAACGGGCTACCAACAGTGTCTCCTCAACGACTGTTCAGCGAACTTTGCTGCGTATGTGCCTCTGCAGCAGGCACTTGGTGCATGCACCCCTGTTGACTGCCATTCATTTGCAACGAAGGCTGGAATTTGCACACCAATACCGCAACTGGACGTCCACGAAGTGGTGACAGGCGGCCTTTTCAGATTAATCGCGTTTTATTCTCCGTCGGGCATATGGCGTTGGCCTTTGCAGCGTGAAAAGTCTGAAAGTAAATATCCTACAACAATCGTCGGAAGGTTCAAGGCTGGAGGAGGGAGCCCTATGGTCTGGAGAATGCTTTCGTGGCATTCCCTGGGTGATGTCGTCATTCTTGAAGGCACAATGGATCAACACAGTTATGCATCTAGCCTTGGGTAACATTTCCACCCTTACATGCAGTTTGTTTTTCCTCGACACGATGGCATCTACCAGCAGAACAATGCAACGTGTCACACAGCTCGCAGTGTACGTGTGTGGTTCGAAGAGCACCAGGATGGTTTACCGTACTCCCCTGTCTACCAGTCTCCTCGAGTTTAAACCCAATGGAAAATTTCGATCGCTGTTCGCGCCATGGATCCTCAACCGACAAACCTAGCACAGCTGGCCACGGCACTGAAGTATGCACGGGTCCTCATCCTTGTTGGTATCTTCCAGAACCTCACTGACTTCCTTCCTGCACGTCTAATAGCGATCCACGCTGTAAAAAAGAAGTTATTCAGGCTCTTGACCGGTATCTCCTCCATGTCCGAACAACATCGCTTTGGTTCACTCCAGATGCCTGGACACTCCCCTTGTTCAGAGTCCTTCCTTGCACAGAGTAACAATGCGGCCGTGATCGATCAGCGGTATTGACCGTCTAGGCATGGTTGAACTACAGACAACACGAGCCGTTTACCTCCTTCCTGGTGCAGTGACTGGAACTGATCGACTGTCGGACCCCCTCCGTCTAATAGGTGCTGCTCATGCATGGTTGCTTACATCTTTGGGCGGGTATAGTGACATGTCAGAACCGTCAAAGGGACTGTGTCTGTGATACAATATCCACAGTCAACGTCTATCTTTAGGAGTTCTGGGAACCGGGGTGATGCAAAACTTTTTTTGATGTGTGTATAAAGCTCTCAAAACAACATAGTATGATGACAGAACTTAAAGGAGAAAGCTTCTATTAGCTAATTTGGTCAAGTGAATATTCCAAAACTCTGACGTTAAGACGTGAATATACCCTGTCCAGAGGCCTAAAGAACCAACTACTCAAACAACATACACAAAATCTAAGTTAATATTCTTCATATAAAAAGAATGTTCAGTTGGCTTCCATCTACTAGGACGTCTTCCTCATAGGTTTGCCACTTCAGTTTTCTCTTGGATGAAGGATTTATCTTAGTTTTCTCCTTACTTCCAAATTATGTGTCCAAAGAACTTAAAGAATCTGTGATTGAACATTCTGAACAGCTTAGTTTCTGTCTTTCACTATTTTAGAACTGAGATATAATTGCTTCTCCGCCACTACGTCAAGAAGAACAGCGGATTAATAGAGAACATTGTCTCTTTCCCATCCTACCCCGTCGGCTTATCATCTCACTACACCTCACACAAGTTAGGCAAATACGCTCCGTGGTTATTAACACTACTTCCTACTCCGCATTTTTCTAGGTAAGAAGAGGAAATGGGAGTGGCGCTGTAATAAGATTAAGGCAGGAGAAGTTAATAGCGGTGTGGTGGGTTTGGCGGGCGCGTCCTTGCCGGACGCGGCGCGTCGGTGTGGCGGGGCCTTCACAGTGGCCACCGACCTCCGGGGTTGCGACAGCCCCTAATGCCGACGGCCTACTTCCCGCTGCTGCATAATGAGGCCTTCGCACCGCCGGCTGCTGCTGCGGTCCCCGCAAGAAGCGTCTCTTACAGCACCGCCACAACATGCACCTCGGGCTGCATCGTGCTTGCTTTCTTTTCGTTATAGGGACCACGCATCTGTTTCCATTCCTTATCATTTTGATATACGAGGTGTTTGTTTGAACTTTTGACAATGAAATGTCACGAAAACGACTCCTCGTACTAAAAAAGCAATTTTATAGGCGAAAAGTTAATATTAGTAAAGGGGGTATCTGTCTGTGTTACAACTGGCCACCTCCTAACCAACCCTCCCGGGTGGGCGGTGCCAACGTTGCTTTTCCAAAAGGAAACGCCCCATTTTTATTGTATACTGGAATTCCATGCCGAAAAAATACTGTCGTTTGTCAAACCATTGTTTTGCATTCGTGGCAGATGGTGCTGCTATCGACAAATATCAAGTGTGTCTGTTTTTGCAGTTGAGAACTGACGCATTTGGGCCGGGCGGTGTGGCCGTGCGGTTCTAGGCGCTTCAGTCTGGAACCGCGTGACCGCTACGGTCGCAGGTTCGAATCCTGCCTCGGGCATGGATGTGAGTGATGTCCTTAGGTTAGTTAGGTTTAAGTAGTTCTAAGTTCTAGGGGACTGATGACCTTAGAAGTTAAGTCCCATAGTGCTCAGCGCCATTTGAACCATTTTTTTTTTTTTGACGCATTTGATTCTAGATTTCAATTACGGTGTAAAAGTAAACCTTTTTGTTCTAAAGGTTGATATTTGCGTTCGAAATTTACTTTAGTATTGCAAATTTGATTATACCGTACCATATCGTAAATTGTTTCAATGTCTGGTTAGAAACTACGTTTAGCATGATCCAAAACAACGATGTAGATGAAATAGTTTTCTGTTCCCATTGGGGTCTTGACTTCAGTGAGTCCCTTAGCCTCTCACCATTGGGGCTGCTTGATTTCGGCGAGTATCCATGGCAGGTGCGCATGTTACCATCACTTCATGGACATTTTACCTTATTACAGTGGTTGTGATTTGCATCCGCCGGTAGCCACGTATTGGCCGCCACGAGAGTTACGGGAGTTAGATGAAAACACACATCACCTTGATGGCGGGGTTAGAAGGCAGACACCGAAATCAAGCATTCCGATAATTTGCGGACTCACCACAATCAGCGTCACAAGGAAAACTGCATTAGCATACAAGCAGCTTATTTGCCAGAAATATCAATGTCTAGCCATATTATTCGTATTGCACAATCACATTTGCAACACTCAAGTAACGTTTGAACATTAGTATCAACAGTTAGAGCACAAAGGTTTACAGTTACATCATAAATGCGTCCTCGTGGTCGTGCGGTAGCGCTCTCGCTTCCCACGCCCGGGTTCCCAGGTTCGATTCCCGGCGGGGTCAGGGATTTTCTCTGCCTCGTGATGGCTGGGGGTTGTGTGATGTCCTTAGGTTAGTTAGGTTTAAGTAGTTCTAAGTTCTAGGGGACTGATGACCATAGATGTTAAGTCCCATAGTGCTCAGAGCCATTTGACCCAATCAAATGCGTCAGTTCGTAATTGCAAAAACATGCACACTCGATATTTGTCGATTACAGCACCATCCACCACAAATCGAAAACAATGGTTTGGTAAACGGTACCTTTTTTTGCATAGAATCCGAACATGCAATAAAAATAGGGAGTTCCTATTCGAAAATACAAAGTTGATCCCGCCCATGCAGGAGGGGTGATTAAGCGGTGGCCATTTCTAGCACAGACCGATGTCGCCTTTAATAGCATTAACTTTTCACCTAGAGCATTTTTTTTGTGTGTGAGGTGTCCTTTTCGAGATATTTAGTTGTTTCAAGTTAAAACAAACACCCTGTATTTCATGCGGGTGCTGTTCCAACACTCCATGTACACTGGACAAAAAATTAGTCATCCCAGAAGACATGGCACTAATACTGCCTCTAGCGTTGATGATAGTAGTGGGGCTAGGCCAGTGCGGGTGCAGTATGTTAGTGCAGGTTGCGTACATCAGGGGCTGATATGTACTCAGGGGCAAGTCTATTGTTCTCCTTTGATTGACAGGTACTTAACCTATTGTTCTGTTAAGTGCTTTTCCATGTCAACCCCATTTCCTTTTGATTGACTAGCACTTAATGGAACAATAGGTTAAGTACCTGTCAGTCAAAGGAGAGCAATAGGCTTGCCCCTGAGTGCATACCTGCCCCTGATGTAGGCAACCCGCACTAACAAACTGCACCAGCACTGGCCTAGCCTCACTACTGATAACAGCCTCCATCCAGGAGGAAGCAGTCCGTTAGTTTCCTCGCATATACTACAGTGGTATGCAAAGTACCTCCAGCTTCTGATGTAGAATTCACTGCAGCCATGCATGTAGTCATTTTGTTGTGTATAAATAAAAGAGTTCACACTGTTGATTGAGGAACCCTAGACAAAGTAATCTGAAAACGTGGCCTTAAACCTAAAACAGGATATCTAGTATGTGAAACACTTGCAGACACATTCTCAAAAGTGAAGTATAAGGCTGAAATATCTAAGCCTCTTAAAGTAAAGACAGTTTGTTGTGACGTGAAGAACAGCTTGTCCTCTTCAACTCACAAAAGTATTTTAATTTTTGAAAGTGAACCTGTTTGCTGTGCAGTTTACAATTTTCTTACACTGCGACAAATATATAGAATCGTATTCAACTGCTTATAATGTTTAATAATCCATGACATATGAGGGCAATGGCCCACCATAATTGCCAATATGAATCATTTCCGATGGCCAGGTCCACATCTGTACTCTGCAAGCTACCATTCGGTTGTGGCGAAGGTTACTTTGTGTATCACCGTCAGTTCCCTCTTACCCTGTTCCAGTCACGAATAGTTCGCAAAAAGACTGATGCCGATGAACGTCTGCGTGGGTGCGAGGTGCACTACTTTTATCTTCATGGTATAGCTGCGAGGTATACCTAGGAGGAATCAATATATTTGTTGATTCCTCTAGGAACGTATGCCCTCGGTACTATAACAGCAAAACCACGCAGAGACGCAGAACTCCTCTCTTGCAGCGTCTGCCACTAGAGTTGGTTGATCATGTCCGTGACGCTTTTGTCCTTAATTAATGAACCGGTACCGAAACATAATGCTCTTCTTCTCCTTTTCCTCTATCAGCCCTATCTGGTACAGATCCCATACCGGTGTGCAGTAGTCAAATATTGTTTGAACGAATGTTTTCAATTCTACTTCCTTTGTTGACGTACTACATTTCATGTGGTTTCGTCCAATGAATCTCAGTATGGCATCTGCTTTGCAGTCGATTTATCTTATGTAGTCGTTTCATTCAGATGGCTCCGTATCCATACTCCTAGATATTTTATGGAATTAACTGCTTTCAGTGATTGTTCTGCTATCGTGTAATCGTACAACAATGGGTCTTTTTATATGCAATACGTTGTATTTGTTTGAGGGCCAACTGACACTCCCTTCACCAAGTATCGACCATCTGCAGGTCTTCCTGCAGTTCGCTACAATTTTCTAGCGTCGCGACGTCTTTATATTCAACAGCATCAACCGCGAAAAGCCCCATGGAACTTCCGATGTCGGGAATCACCAACAACTTGCACAATAAATATTGCGGAATTGGAATGCGTCACCGATGTGCGGTTTTCACAGAATGGATAGGCAGACAGGAGCTTGTATTTTCAGCCATTGTCAGCCAACGAACAGATTGTAATAATACTTAGAGTGTATTTTATGTGCTGACGTTCTAATTTACCCTACTTTTGGTTTGTTATTGTCAGTAGCCATTGTTAGGTTTAAAAAAGTGTATCTTCGGACAAAATATACGCTTTCTAAGTATTATTACAATCTTTTGTGTGGCTAAGAATATGAGACCCTGGCTACCAACCCATTCTGTGAAAACCACACGTCAAAGGCATTTCCAATTTTCGCAGTATCTGTGGTGCAATTTTAGGTGTTTAATGTATACATATGTATACAGGATTAAATATATGTATACAGGGTTAATCACCTAAAATTTTTTCACAAATATTGCGAAAATGGAAAGTGCTATTGATGTATGGTTTTCACAGAATCAGGGGCTCGTATTCTTAGCCACACAAAAGATTCTAATAATACTTAGAATATATATATAGGGTGTCCCATTTATCTTGACCATTCTAAATAACTATTTGTCCAGACACAAATTACAAACTTTTTCAAGCAAATGTTCTTTAGCCGTCAGGGGGACGTCAATCAGCATGATTGCTTTCGTTGTAGCTTTGTTTTTTACAAAGATATGAACATCGGTATGACTTTTTTAAATGCCACCATGTATTTTTTATTCGGTAATTCATTTTCCTTCCTAAAGACCTATTCAAAAATGTATCACAGTTCACTGAAACACAAACACAACATTATTAATTACATAACACAACAATGACGTTGACGCTCCCAGCGCTTAGTGCAGGTACTCGGGGTAATGGAACTCATCCATGTGCTGACGTTGATAGAGGACAAAAGCAAACATAAGTAGACTGAACACCTGTCATTCCATCAGCCATCGTCAGTTGAAGTGTTGTGTGAGTAGAATCTACGCCAACGAAGAGAAGGTAGAAATGCTACTCATCTATGGGGAATGTTAGTTAGCAGAACAGTAACTGCAATCCGTTTTCTGATGTACGGGTACATTTATCACAGTAGTCTAGCCCATTTAAATACTGTTGTGTAGAGTAGGCGTACAGTAAAGGCTGTCCTTTCTACAAACTGCATCGACATAACGTTTCTTTTGTTGTTGTTGTTGTTGTTGTTGAAGATAGGCGAAATGCTATGCAGGCAGCGGAACTATACAGAGAGCGATATCATGACAAGAACCCATCTTCCCAACGGATGTTTCTCGTCTTGTTGCGATGCTTCAGGAAACGGGAGGTTTCAACCCACTACAACGCAATCGTCGTAGAACTCACACAGACGAAGCTGCCAACGTTACTGTCCTCGCATCCATTGCTCTGAATCCACAGCCGGCCGCTGCGGCCGCGCGGTTCTAGGCGCTTCAGTCCGGAACCGCGCTGCTGCTACGGTCGCAGGTTCGAATCCTGCCTCGGGCATGGATGTGTGTGATGTCTTTAGGTAGGTTAGGTTTAAGTAGTTCTAAGACTAGGGGACTGATGACCTTAGATGTTAAGTCCCATAGTGCTTAGAGCCATTTTTTAATCTACATGTGTGCACACGACAGCTTGAACACGAGATTAGCATTCCTAAAACCAGTGTACATCGTATTCATACACGTCACCGGTTCCATCCTTACCGTGTACACCTACATCAAGAATTGCATGGGAATGATTTCCAGAATCGTGTACAGTTCTGTCACTGGGCACAGCAGCAAATCCTCACCAACCCGAACTTCTTCTCCTATGTTCTATTTACGGATAAATGTTCCTTCTCAAACAAAGGACAGGTAAAAAGAAGGAACTTGCATTATTGGTCCAGAGACAACCCACGATGTTTTAGACAGGTGGAACATCAGCGTCAATGGAGAGTTGACGTCTGGTGTGGGTTGCTTAGTCCCTCAATTATTGGTCCTTATTTCATCAATGGTAATCTAAACGCCAACTTCCTCAGACGAATTCTTCCTCTTCTTCTGGATGAAGTACCGTTAAGAACCAGAATGCTTATGTGGTATCAACACGATGGATGTCCAGTACATAATTCCTTGCGTGCACGTCGTGTTCTGAGCCGAAGGTAATCTGCCAGGTGAATTGGTCGAGGAGGAACAGTTACTTGACCTGCTAGGTCTCCTGATTTAAGTCCTCTTGACTTTTTTTCTTTGGGGATGCATTAAAGACGTTGTATATCGCGATATTACAACAACTCCAGAGGACACGCGGGAACGTATCGTGCTTGCTTGTAATTTGTAATTCTCTTCAGCAGGCAACACTAGAAGCAGTAAATAATTCTTTCATAAAACGAGTGCACCAGTGTATCGGGGTCCGGGGCCACCACTTTGAGCACCTTTGAATGTTCTACTCCTGAGCAACGGTACAGGAGAGTCAAAATCAATTTTGTGTTATGTTTTTACTTGGTTTTCATTTGTTTTCTGACAACTTCAGCAAGTGGACGAGTTTGTGATCCGGTGCTCAAAGTCAACGTTGTGTTATGTAATTAATAACGTTGTTTTTCAGTGAATGGTACACAGTGATACATTTTTGAATAGGTCTTTAGGAGAGGAAATGAATTACCGAATAAAAAATAAAGGGTGGCATTTAAAAAAGTCATACCGCTGTTTATACACTCCTGGAAATTGAAATAAGAACACCGTGAATTCATTGTCCCAGGAAGGGGAAACTTTATTGACACATTCCTGGGGTCAGATACATCACATGATCACACTGACAGAACCACAGCACATAGACACAGGCAACAGAGCATGCACAATGTCGGCACTAGTACAGTGTATATCCACCTTTCGCAGCAATGCAGGCTGCTATTCTCCCATGGAGACGATCGTAGAGATGCTGGATGTAGTTCTGTGGAACGGCTTGCCATGCCATTTCCACCTGGCGCCTCAGTTGGACCAGCGTTCGTGCTGGACGTGCAGACCGCGTGAGACGACGCTTCATCCAGTCCCAAACATGCTCAATGGGGGACAGATCCGGAGATCTTGCTGGCCAGGGTAGTTGACTTACACCTTCTAGAGCACGTTGGGTGGCACGGGATACATGCGGACGTGCATTGTCCTGTTGGAACAGCAAGTTCCCTTGCCGGTCTAGGAATGGTAGAACGATGGGTTCGATGACGGTTTGGATGTACCGTGCACTATTCAGTGTCCCCTCGACGATCACCAGTGGTGTACGGCCAGTGTAGGAGATCGCTCCCCACACCATGATGCCGGGTGTTGGCCCTGTGTGCCTCGGTCGTATGCAGTCCTGATTGTAGCGCTCACCTGCACGGCGCCAAACACGCACACGACCATCATTGGCACCAAGGCAGAAGCGACTCTCATCGCTGAAGACGACACGTCTCCATTCGTCCCTCCATTCACGCCTGTCGCGACACCACTGGAGGCGGGCTGCACGATGTTGGGGCGTGAGCGGAAGACGGCCTAACGGTGTGCGGGACCGTAGCCCAGCTTCATGGAGACGGTTGCGAATGGTCCTCGCCGATACCCCAGGAGCAACAGTGTCCCTAATTTGCTGGGAAGTGGCGGTGCGGTCCCCTACGGCACTGCGTAGGATCCTACGGTCTTGGCGTGCATCCGTGCGTCGCTGCGGTCCGGTCCCAGGTCGATGGGCACGTGCACCTTCCGCCGACCACTGGCGACAACATCGATGTACTGTGGAGACCTCACGCCCCACGTGTTGAGCAATTCGGCGGTACGTCCACCCGGCCTCCCGCATGCCCACTATACGCCCTCGCTCAAAGTCCGTCAACTGCACATACGGTTCACGTCCACGCTGTCGCGGCATGCTACCAGTGTTAAAGACTGCGATGGAGCTCCGTATGCCACGGCAAACTGGCTGACACTGACGGCGGCGGTGCACAAATGCTGCGCAGCTAGCGCCATTCGACGGCCAACACCGCGGTTCCTGGTGTGTCCGCTGTGCCGTGCGTGTGATCATTGCTTGTACAGCCCTCTCGCAGTGTCCGGAGCAAGTATGGTGGGTCTGACACACCGGTGTCAATGTGTTCTTTTTTCCATTTCCAGGAGTGTATCTTTATAAAACACAAGGCTTCAACGAAGGCAATCATGCTGATTGATGTCCCAGAGGCGACTAAAGAACATTTGCTTGAAACATTTTGTAATTTGCGTCAAGACTATTTTCACATTCCCTCGCTCGCTATGCGCAAACCACATTGAAGCGCCAAAGAAATTGGTATAGGCATGCGTATTCAAATACAGAGATATGTAAACAAGCAGAATCCGTTGCTGCGGTCGGAAAATGCCTATGTAAGACAACAAGTGTCTGGCACAGTTGTTAGGTCGGTTACTGCTCCTACAATGGCAGGTTATCATGAGTTAAGTGAGTTTGAACGTGGTGTTATAGTCGGTACACGAGCGATGGGACACAGCATCTCAGAGGTAGCGATGAAGAGGGGATTTTTCCTGTAAGATTAATTCACGAATGTACTGTGAATATTAGCAATCCGCTAAAACATCAAATCTCAGACTTTCCTGCTGCTGGAAAAAGATCTTGCAAGAATGGGACCAACGCCGACTAAAGAGAATCGTTCAATGCTACAGAACTGCAACTCTTCCGCAAATTTGTGCAGATTTCAATGCTGGGCCATCAACAAGTGTCAGAGTGCGAACCATTCAACGAAAATAATCGATATGGGTTCTCAGAGCTAAAGCCCCACTCGTGTACCCTTGATGACTGCACAACACAAAGCTTGACGCATCGCCTGGGCCCGTCAACACTGACATTGGATTATCGATGAATGGAAGCATGTTGCCTGGTCAGACGAGACTCGTTCCAAATTGTATCGAGCGGATGCACGTGTACGGGTATGGAGACAACCTCATGAATCCATAGACCCTGCATGTCAGCAGGGAACTGTTCAAGCTAGTGGAGGCTCTGTAATGGTGTGGGGCGCGTGCAGTTGGAGTGATACGAGACCCCTGACACGTTTAGACACGACTCTGACAGGTGACACATATGTAAGCATCTTGTCTGATCACCTGCATCCATTCATATCCATTGCGCATTCAGACGGACTTGGGCAATACCAGCAGGACAATGCGACGACCCACACGTCCATAATTGCTAGAGAGTGCCTCCAGGAACACTCCCGTAAGTTTAAATACTCCCACTGGCCACCAAACTCTCCAGACATAAACATTATTGAGCATACCTGAGATGCCTTGCAACTTGCTGTTCCGAAGAGATCTCCACCCCCTCACACTCTTACGGATTTATTGACAGCTCTGCAGGATTCATGGTGTTAGTTTCCTCCAGCACTACTTCAGACATTAGTCGACTCCATGCCACGTCGTGTTGCGGTACTTCCGTGGGCTCGCGGGGCCCTACACTACATTAGGCAGGTGTACCAGTTTCTTTGGCTCCTCAGCGTATTAGTCCTACTGAAAAAATGAGCAAAACCTTTTTTGTAGGTAATCTAACGTAGTTAAATTTTGTACTGGGGCTTGGTTTCGCTAGAGGCCACGATATTCGAGTTATTCAGTAGAAACATACAAAAGTGACCTTCAAACGCACCTCCACCCCACATTCATCCCTGACCAGCCAGGATTTATACTATGTTGTTCATGGCACTCCCTCCTACCACCGCACAAAAATTTTCGATTACACGAACTATTCCCGATAGTCGATCTTTTTAGTCTCTATTGTATGCTATCAGCACAGTCGGTTGTTTCGTTAACATTGCTAGTTAAAACGTGCCCGTGAGCGTAATAAAAAAAAACGACTTTTGTAAACGTTATTGTAAAACTAATTATGTTGACAATTCGATCCAAACTTAACCCTTAAAAGCACAGTAGTTTCGTAGTCACAAAGTCTAAGGAATACAACGATGTAATTGTTTATTTTATGCTGTTAAAATTCACGAAATCATCAGGTAAAATTAACACAACTTCAGTTTTACAATTTTTAAGTGTTCTACCTAGCCCGTAGTGTCATAAAGCCAGTAAATGAAAACCAAAGAAGGTCGAATGTGGGAAATAATTCGTACAGCCGTAAATATTTGTACAGTAGTAGGGTGGAGTGCGATGAAAAATATGCTAGAAATCTTGACCGGTGGGGGCTGAATGTGGGAGTGGGGATGCGTTTAAAGGTCACTTTTGTACGTTTTTCTTAAATAACTTGAAAACTACGGCCACTAGCGAAAACGTATTGCTTACGGGTAGCGAGCGAGAGAATATGAAAATCTCGCGCGTGGTTTAAGAAGCCAAGGTATAATATCACACCACGAATGATTTATTGGTGTATGAACCCGGACTCTCCAATGTCTGTGTAAAAAGCAAACACTTCCTGGGGGTATGCCCGAAGTCACTTTTAGGTCTGAAGATTTCTCTCCACTGAGAATGACATAATGTGATCTTCTTGCTAGAACCTCTTCTATCCAATCGCACACTTGTCTTATATTCAGCACACTCGTATTCTTTTCATTAGGAGGCTGAGCAGAATTGTATCGAATGGCTTCTGGAAGTCAATGAACACGGTATCTACAGATGACGATGATGATGATGATACGGAAGAAAGCCATATTGAAGCTTCCCGGGGGCGTGGCCACCCTTTGTGCAACAAGCGTACCAGACGAAATATTATTTATTCTCTTTAACAAGCACACCTTTCGCTTTGGAGTGCTGGACATGATGTAGAACTGGTACCACGCGGTCACGTGACCCTCCACCGTTGACGAAAGACAACTGACCTGGTCCAAATCACTTTAAAAAAATTGTTCAAATGCTCAATGGAACATTTAAGTAACTACCAGTTGGTTGTATGGAATCAGCGCAGTAAGATGGATCGAAGCGGAGACGTGGAAGAATGGCAGAAACGAGATATCGTGTTGGTACCAGAGATTAGAAATCAGCTCCGTAGATGTGCTTTAAGCTCGGCTGGGAGTCCTGTGACGCCTTCTCCGAACTCGACGTCTCCGTGTGCCCATATACTCGTCTTGTGAAACTCCGCCGCGCTCAGAAAAGAGACCGAGTACACGAGTTCGCAAGTATAACCACGGATTCACGTCATTCGCGCTAAATATGCAACCGCTCTGAAAGAAATTTACGCTATTAACTGAAAATTACTATTCATTTATTTTACACTTTCATGATTCCAGCTTTAAAGCAATACTCTACTGAAAGTCTCAATGTCACAATATGTCCGAGCTGCCTAAACTACAGAAGCAAATAATACAGCAATATAACAACTAATCGGTTAGCAGTGAATATTTTTCTATTCATCCATGTATTTATATAAGTGAAACTTTTTCGTAGGCGGCTGTAAATTTATTTTAATACTTAGTATCTGTTCAGAGAACAATTAAGCTGACACATACACAATTTAGAGACGTAACGACAGCAGTACCAGAAAACATGACGAAGATGAAGTGCAATCTCTAAGTGGTGACTAATTATTAAAATGAACTACAGAAATTTATGATAGGCTACACAACTCGCGAGTTGCAATGACCAAATTAATAGAGAAATAACGAGATTTTTGTCGAAGGGATGTAACAGTGGCGTTGCTCTGTGCCCAGTTTTCGTCTGACACAATTTTTCTCGTGGTGGAGGTAGGAT
Organism: Schistocerca nitens; assembly: GCF_023898315.1. Taxonomy (NCBI): domain Eukaryota; kingdom Metazoa; phylum Arthropoda; class Insecta; order Orthoptera; family Acrididae; genus Schistocerca; species Schistocerca nitens. Next base: position 624,406,645 of record NC_064616.1, on the reverse strand, counting down.
AAACAAGAATACAACCATTTTGTTTACTTTGGACAAAATTTGTTGGTTTTTCCTCTGAAGCGTGGACTACAGCGTGAAACTTATTCCAGATATCACTCCTCATCTAATGGAACAAATTTGCAATTATGTACTTCGTATCAATTAATTTTCGTCTTACACTGTCCACAGTCTCACAAAACACAGCTTCCTTAAAGACCATCTAATCCAGAGAGTTGGTCATTTCGCCTTGTCAGTGCTACTTTACAGGAACTCTACTGAAAGTTACGATTTGCTTCCACTCCTACACGCTGCATTAAGAGGGAACTAGTTAACGAGTATGAAGCGAACGCAGCGCCACAGTCCTGTGACTCTTCACACTTGCAGAACTACGGCGGGAACGAGGGGAGCCCGTTAGCACTGACGTAACAGCAGCGCCTTCATTTTGTCAAGTATACAACCCAAATATTAGATTCCTACTCGTTTCGTTTCTGATCTCTAATCTGCACGTGCCCATGGCCCGCACGTTCACCGGATCTGACGTCCCCGTATTTCTTTCTGTGGGGAAAGTTGAAGGATATTTGCTATCGTGATCCACCGACAACGCCTGACAACATGCGCCAGCGCATTGTCAATGCGTGTGCGAACCTTACGGAAGGCGAACTACTCGCTGTTGAGAGGAACGTCGTTACACGTATTGCCAAATGCATTGAGGTTGACGGACATCATTTTGAGCATTTATTGCATTAATGTGGTATTTACAGGTAATCACGCTGTAACAGCATGCATTCTCAGAAATGATAAGTTCACAAAGGTATATGTATCACATTGGAACAACCGAAATAAAGTGTTCAAACGTACCTACGTTCTGTATTTTCATTTAAAAAACCTAACTGTTACCAACTGTTCGTCTAAAATTGTGAGCCATATGTTTGTGACTATTACAGCGTCATCTATCATAAAGCGAAAAAAGTGGTCCAACTACAACATTCATATTTCTTTACGTACTACACGAATATGTAATAAAAATGGGGGTTCCCATTTTAAAAAACGCCGTTTATATCCGTTTGACCTATGGCAGCGCCATCTAGCGAGCCAACCATAGCGCCATCTGGTTTCCCTCTTCAAGCAAGACGAGTTTCGTTCTATGTAGTTTTTTCGTTTGACGCTTATTTCGTGAGATATTTGGCCCGGTCACTATCAATGGACTACCCTGTATATGCGGGGCGAATTACCTACAACTGTCGTGTCAGGCCCACTCGTCTAATATACGGTGCCTAGGAAGCTGTTTTCTCGGATAGCTAGAAAAAAATTCAAGCAAATCATATCCATGGAGATTATTACAGTAAACTGAATTGACAGTACTTAACTTGGCGGATTTACAATGAGGTGTCGCAAGATAAATGGCGACAAGCAAATAATCAATGTCCTTCGATATATAATTTCCGTTCAAGCAAATGACACTGTTCATAAGTCATGGCTCGTCTTCCAGTGCAGCTCTTCTAGTGCGGAGCGGCGCTTGTATTCTCTTCCTACAGGAGCCGCTCCAGTTGTGGTGCGGTCTTAGTCAGCGTACTATTGACTGACGTCATCTCACAGCCTTCTATGCTGTCACAGCCCAGGCCAACGTGACGGCGCTTGATGTTACGTCGGAACAACAAGTAACTAGTCTAGGCGCAAAACCCCTTTTTAAGGTAGTGGAAGGTATATCTTATACAACTTCTACGAAGTGGTGAAAAAACACTGGCCTGGAAAATATTTATAAGACTGGCGCAGAATTGACTTTTGTTAATGAGCAGGAGAACTGTCTATCACAGAAAACGCTGGAAACCATGATTTCAAGGCATCAATCGGTTGCTGTCATATGTCTGCGCATTTGGATCTCCGGCATGCTCTCTCCCGAGCACTTCCCTGTGTCACTGCAATTGAGTAGTCAGAGAAACAGATATGTTGAGTGACCAGTTGAAAGCAACACAAAATTGTGCTCACGACATAACAGTGGGTGTTTACTGTGAAAAGCGAAGTACAGTTCATGGAATACGTGTGAGGAACCACACCGATGGAAAAAAAAATCGCATCACCAAAAAATAATTAATGTACAGTACTTAAATTTCGGGAATACATTTGTCTAGGTAACATATTTAAGTGATTAACATTGCAAGATCACAGGTTATTGTAAACGCGAGATATGCCATTGCAAATGTGACATGTTGGTACATCAATAACCGATGCATACACTGCGTTGTACAGGTGCCGGATGTCAGTTTGTGGGATGGAGCTCCATGACTGTTGCACTTGGTTGGTCAGTACAGGGACGGTTAATGCTGGTTGTGGAAGTCGCTGGAGTTTCGTCCGATGATGTTCCATACGTGCTCGACTGTAGACAGATCCGGTGATCGAGCAGGCTAAGGCAACTACCGAACTTCTGCAGACCATGTTGGTTTACAACAGCGGTATACGGGCAGGTTTTTCATCTTGGGAAACACCCCCTGGAATGCTGTTCATGAATGGCAGCAGAACAGGCCGAATCACCAGACTGACGTACAAATATGCAGTCAGGGTGCGTGGGATAACCACGAGAGTGTCTCTGCAGTCATACGAAATCGCACCCCAGACCATGACTTCAGGTGTAGATCCAGTGTGTCTAGAATGCAAACAGGTTGGTTGCAGGTCCTCAACTGGTCTCCTAACCGACACATAGGCATCACTGGCACCGGGGTAGAACCAGCTTTCATCATAATACAGAACAGACCTCCACCCTACCCTTCAATAAGCTCTCGCTTGGCACGATTGAACTCGCAAATGGCGGTGGTTTGCTGCCAGTAGCATGCACACTACAGGGCGTCTGGTTCGGAGCTGTCCTTGAAGTAACCGATTTGTAACAGTTCATTGTGTCACTGTGGTGCCAACTACATCCCAAATTGCTGCTTAAAAGCCATAGCCGTACGCTGAACACGATGGTCTTACCTCTCGGTAGTACCACGTGACCGTCTGGAGCCCGGTATTCTTGCGACCGTACACTGTCGTGAGCACCACTGCCAGTAATCATGTACAATGGCTACATTCCCTCGAAGTCTTTCTGCAATATCGTAGAAGAAACGTCCAACTTCTCGTAGCCATATTACACAACCTCGTTCAAACTCAGTGAGGTGTAAAGGCATTCCTACCTAACATCAACTCACCACGCCCAATCTCAAAGGTAACGCACGCTCACGATCACTACAGCGAGTATTTAAAGCAAACCTGATTTGCACCCTGATATGCGACTGGCGAGAAATTTGAATAGACAACATCTTTCAGATGTAGAAGCACGCCTACCAACGTTCGTTTGTATCGCACAACTCCTTGACTTTGCAACTGTTTTCCGTCAGTACATTTAAGCAAGAGTTTAAGACTGGAAGTCTTTTGGTGAAACCTCCAACAATGTCGCAATGCAGAACTTAGTACCAAAATGAAGCGAATAAAAGCCGTTAGTATCCGAAAAGAGAGCACATTCCTCGAGTGAAGAAAAGCATGGAACAAAATCCGAATAAATCTCAGCGCCATTTATCTGTGCAAGTGGCAAATTAAGAAATCATCTGGTCGACACATTATCAAAAAGGATTTACATGTGCAGCCAAACAAATGTACTGCTGTGCGTCAGTTAAAGCGTACAGATGAGCTTCCGCGTGTTGAGTGAAGTGTAATCAGGATCTTCGGATCTTTAGTTTTTCATTTCTTCAGGTGAGGCCTGGTTCAGCCTGTCAGGGTATTTGAACTAGAATATACGCCATTATGCATCATCAAATCCCCAGCATTACTCTTAAGAACCGTTGCATAACGTGAAGATTGGTGTTTGGTATGCAGTACACCTCGTCCGCATCGTAACAGGGTTCTTTTAACGAACTGTTAATGCTAGCCGGTATGTCCAGAAACTGTTCAATCCTTGTGTCGATCAGTTCACGGGAGATCAACGACTGTGAGGAAGTTTTCAGCAAGTCGGAACAACAGCGGGCATCGCCTTGACCACCTTTTCAAAAGTGCATGAGATGTTCTGTGGGGAGAGGACAGTGGCAATGCAATCTCTTGGTAACCTGGTTGCCTTGTCTCTCCCCCTGTGATTTTGATCTATGCGGGTTAGGTGTGTTCAAATAATCTTCACAAACTCGAACTATAGCAGAACACAGAAAACGCTGTTTCTGTTATTCCTCAGACATACGTGTGCCTCACAGTTTGAAAAATCTAGCACAGCGTTGAATCGACTTCAACGGTGGCCATCTCCAGCGTCTGCTATGATGTTCATTAACAACGGTGCGTCAGTGTTTCTGTAAATACGCGTATTTTTTTTTGTCAGTTTTATTTTGGCCAACCGGTATGTTGTTTCTGATAATCACTGGTTTATTTCCCTAATATAATCCAGAACACTGTATGCCTTTGTGTACTATATGAAGTATAGACAAATTGAGGGCAATATGCTGGATAAATTAGCTTGTAATGATTGTGGCTCTCATTACTTGACCAAGTTAAGTGTGTGACTGCAAGGACAACTGAACAATGTGAGGGGCAGTACGCCTTTGTCCTGTATTCTATTCTATTCCTTCTCTGGACAGTAGAATAATATGGAATGTAAGGGATTATACTCAGTGTTCCATTTTTCATTTGTCCAGAGCTGCTCCAGGTCGTCTACAAAGCACAATACAGCCCATTGCCGCACCAGTCGCTATACACACATTTTGTTTGGTTGAGCTGTACTGAAGTCGTAAAGAAAAATAAAGAATACGCTTTAGAAACGGCGCGTAAGCTCGGACTTGACATACATATGAACAGAAACCAGCCGTGACATTTTCAAAACTATCGAACCGTCTTTTGTATCAAGTTATAGTATAACATCCAACGGATCAAGATTTAAACGTAATTGTATGGACAGAATTTAAGGAAAATTGACTAATATTGAACTGTGGTATTTTTTGGCTAATGAGCTATTCATTGATAAGCTATAAAATTTTCATAATGCTTTCCCATGTGTTCCCATAGACGGAAGAGAGACAGAAATTGAATCATATTTTTCGTTAAGTGCGAAATATTTCTGAATGATTTTAATGTTGACGTAACTCTAATCAGTTTATAATTATTTGTTTCTACGACGACGATGACGGTCAGGTACGTTACTTTGTATGAAAGAAGACGCAATGAGCGCAAGGATGCTATTACTGGAACGTAATTGGCGGTTAGAACCACGTACGTAACGGTAACCTAACGGATCTGCAGCATTAGCTCAGAGCTTGTTAATAGGACATAGTTTTTTATTAAGGTCCATTCAGCGCAGCTATAGAAATCAGTGCCACCGTGACACGGACCTTGCCCTCAGGTAGGATCTAGCAGATCTACTCAACCGTATTTCTGTCAGTTTTCCGTAGCAGCCAACACGTAACAACCGCGTCGTGTTATCATTGACCACCATAGCAAATCTCATACTAGGCACCATCTTGGAAAAATTCTTGTACTAGAGCTCACGCAGGCAAGTAATATACACTACCTAAATAAAAGTTAAGTACTCAGAAGACATAACCTCGCCCGGCTAGCCGCGCGGTTTAACGCTCTGCTTCCCGAGCGGGAAGTCGTACCGATCCCCGGCATGAATCCGCCCGGCGGATTTGTGTCTAGGTTCGGTGTGCCGGCCAGCCCGCGGATAGTTTTAAGGCGGTTTTCCATCGGCCTCGGCGAATGCGGGCTGGTTACCCTTATTCCGCCTCAGTTACACTATGTCGGCGATTGCTGCGCAAAAACTGTCTCCACGTACGCGTACACCATAATTACTCTACCACGCAAACATCTGCGGTTACGCGCATCTGACATGAGACGTTCTCAGGGAGAGGGCGGGGAGAGGGGGGGGGGGGGGGGGGGAGGGTCCACTGGGGGCCGAACCGCACAGTAACCCTGGTGGTTTCGGTGTGGGGCTGTGGCGGGGTGGGTAGACTGCTGTGGCCTGTTGAGGGATTGTGGACCACTGTGGCTACGGCGGGACGAAGCCCCTCCGTCGTTTCTAGATCCCCGGTGCAATACACAATACACACTCAGAACACATAGTCGGATTTCATTGTAGCTTCGAACACTTAAACAGAATCACCGCATATGTAATTGATTAGAATTGCAGTCACCGGATTTCATTAATTCCTTCGTGTTTAGTGTTATCAGGCCTGGTAAGGTAGACAAGGCGAGTGAACAGCGTCAGATATTGAGCGACCAAATTGAAGGACATGGGGATGTCGCATACTCGTGTGACACAGTGTTATCAGCACCTGACAGAGTTTGACAGGGGCATCGTTGTGTATCTTCATTTGGCCGACTGGTCGAATCGTACAATATCTAGATTTTTGGGACGTTCAAATGTTGACAGTGCCCCAGTGGTAGATTTCACGGGGGCGTGAGGGCAAGCATACTCGTTGTCAAGGTTCTAGTCGACCACGTCTGACTACCACAAGGGAGGCTCATCGTATTGTGCACAAAGCACATCGTAACCTTTCACATCTGCACCTGCCCTACGACCACAAATAGTGGACTCACTGCAACATTCTTCGTGATCCATCAACAGTGGCCGAAGACTAGCAGCAGCCACACTAGGAAATTACTGTCCTGCTCGTAGGCTGCCGTACACACCACGACACAAACGGCTGTGGTTGGAGTGGTGCCGTCACAGGGAAGCATAGGCTAGTGATGAATGGCGTCACACTGTTTTCAGCAGTGAATCGCGGTCCTGCACTACTCCAGATAAGCATCGTCGGTGAATGTGATTGCGATTGCCCTGTCAATGTTTTGGAGAGGCACAGCAGCGTTACTCCTGGCGCCGTGGTGTGGTAAGCCATCTGGTACGACTTTCGGCTGTGCCTGGTAGTCACTGAGGGAATTCTGACAGCACAATGGTACGCCACGGACATCCGCATTCCCAATCATTACTTCTCATGCTACCGTATCGATGTGTCATTTTTCAAAAGGACAGTGCTCGTGCACACATGTCACATATCTCTATAAGCTGTCTGCATGATGCTGAGGTACTCCCGTGGCCAGCAAGATCCCCGACAGAATACGTGTGGAACCACTTTGGACGTCAACTCTGTCCCAGTGCCTGTATCTCGGAAAAGTTACAACAGTTATGGGCCAGCCTGCCTCAGGAGATTATACAACGGCTGTATGACACCCTTCCCAAACGAACTGGTGCATGCACTGAGGCCGTAGGGATTACAACGTCGTTCTGGGCTCACACAGCCAAGTTCATCGTAAATTTGACCAGATTTTGTAATCTCTGAAATAAAATCACGTACCCTCTCAACCCGTGAGGTTTCATTTAGTTTCCTCCTTCACTACAGGATTCTTCAGGTTATTTTTCCGAGAGTGTAAATCGTGAAGTTTACTGTCTGCGAGGCATAGATTACCTACATAATTTACACGATCGGAAGATGAATTACCAGCTAGCAGTCTGCAGCTACGTGTCAATATACCGCCTACATACAAGGTCACAAGACTTCATGTTTCATTGCTGCTTCTCGTTGATCACTTCGCCGCCTCAGCGCTGTAATACCTTTCTAAACACAATAAATATTCGTATAGTATTATTTTTCCTTTATATTGGTGTTTTTGTTAACGAGTGAATCCTGATGACCAATGCTGGTGCACTCTTTTCCTCCGATTTCAGTGCCAAATTTGTACAAATTACATGTAAATCTTTGGTCCACAGCTTATTTCAGCCACTGACTCATATTTGGGCTCTGACGGGTGTGTTGGTTACGTTAGTCACTTGTTAGACGGGCACTGGACAGTATGGTGAACCTCCAAAAAGTGATTAATGAAATCCTCGAGAAACCTTAAATTGGACGGTCATTCGGGAATTTCAACTCAGATCCTCCTGACTGCGGCTTCTACATCTACATGGATACTCTGCAAATCACATTTAAGTGCCTGGCGGAGGGTTCATCGAACCACCTTCACAATTCTCTATTATTCCAATCTCGTATAGCGCGCGGAAAGAATGAACACTTATATGTTTCCGTACGAGCTCTGATTTCCCTTATTTTATCGTGGTGCTCGTTTCTCCCTATGCAGGTCGGTGTCAACAAAATATATTCGCATTCGCAAGAGAAAGTTGGTGATTGGAATTTCGTGAGAAGATTCCGTCGCAACGAAAAACGCCTTTCTTTTAATGATTTCCAGCCCAAATCCTGTATCATTTCTGTGACACTCTCTCCCATATTTCGCGACAATACAAAATGTGCTGCCTTTCTTTGAACTTTTCCGATGTACTCCGTCAGTCCTATCTGGTAAGGATCCCACTGTGAGCAGCAGTATTCTAAAAGAGGACGGACAAGTGTAGTGTAGGCAGTCTCCTTAGTAGGTATGTTACATTTTCTAAGTGTCCTGCCAATAAAACGCAGTCTTTGGTTAGCCGTCCCCATAACATTTTCTATGTGTTCTTTCCAATTTAAGTTGTTCGTAATTGTAATACCTAGGTATTTATTTGAATTTACGGCTTTTAGATTAGACTGATTTATCATGTAACCGAAGTTTAACGAGTTCCTTTTGGCACTCATGTGAATGATCTCACGCTTTTCGATATTTAGGGTCAACTGGGAATTTTCGCACCATTCGGATATCTTTTCTAAATTGCTCTAAACCTCGTGGTATTTTTTCATTGTTAGAACTGTCAGCAGCCACCAAGTTTTGCAGCCACCGTAAGTTAAACCATACCGCATATGAACACGGCACACATCACATGTGTGTCAAAATTAGTCAATTCTCAGGTACCTTTATCAGCTATAATAGTTACTGGTGCACCATGTGATGAGGAACGTAAAGCAAATGCATAATTTGTAGCGAGGATAACAATCCGGGGTTAAAATAAAGGAAAACAGTGTCTTTTCTACACCCTCCGCCCAATTTATTCAGTTTCTCTTCAGAATCAACCCTGAGAGTTTTTACATCAAAATCTACTAAAATGGCTGTGTGTGAAAAACAGATCCTTGTGCAAAGTTAAGGTGAAGAAGCCCCATGTGATGGAGCCAAATGCATTAGTCACAAAATGTCTAGAAAGTTATCTGATATTAGAACAGGTCAAGAAACACCTCGTCCGCATAATAGCAACGGGGCTTGAAGATGTCGGAAGACTGCGACATGTGTATCATTGGCTGCTCCCATAATTTGGCCATGTCATCTACGCCGAAGACAGAGAGCATATACTCCTTCCGTGTGAAATACATAGGGTAGTTAAAATTTTAATTACTGCCCCGAAAAAATGAAGCTACGACCATGAAAACTGGTGATGGTGTAAACCCATCTCGATGTACTGAACCGTCAATACGACACTTTTTTTTCCAACGATAGGTGAATTTGGAAGTCGTTGGCTATACATGTCTGCGTTTAGGTTCTTCAGGAAACACTTTATCTCGAAAATCACCTCTTCGGCAATCTGTAAATGCCTGCCACGCAATAATTTCTTCATCCGAAGGAAGGAGGAAAGATTAGGGTTTAACGTGCCGTCGTCATCGTGGTCATTAGAGACAGAGCTCATCCTCTGAATGTTTCGAGGATGGGGAATTAAATTGGTCGTGATCTTTCAAAGGAACCATCGTGGAATTTGCCTGGAGCGATTCACGGAAATCACGGAAAACCTAAATCTGGATGGCCGGACGCGGTTTTGAACTGACGTCCTCCCGAATGCGAATCCAGTGTGCTAACCACTGCTCAGCCTTTCTCGGATTCTTCATCCAGGGAAAGAGGAAGAAGCCACTGGGGGCCATGTCAGAAGAATATAGTGGCGGAGAGGAGAAATATAAGGGGCCCGATGTGGGTATACAATCGCCGACATGTAGGCAAGCGATTAGTGCAGCATTCGTGTCTTTCCGACATGCGTACGGTAAATGTGGAAACGTGAACTATGGCAGCGTTCTTACCAAATGGGTCCAAACAGGACCAATGTGCTGTTTTTTTCTTGGCTGCCGATGGACAAGCAATAATAAACATCAACAGGAGAAAGAAGATGTATAAGGGGTAGCATATATGTCGAAAACTATCATTTTGGACTAGTGCGCCGAGTTCTGGGTGCTACTGCTTCATGATAAAGCATCTCCCTATGTCCCAGATGTAGGAACGCAGAAGTTACGCAAACTGAAGTGGGAGAGGCACGAGCACCCACCTAATAGTATTGATCACGCCCCATGCAATTATCATACTATTGATCCCTTAAAAAACGCCTTGAACGGTCGACGATTCTTGTTGGACGAGGGTTTGCAGCTGGCAGTTACGTACTTCTTCAAGCAGCAGGACACGGTGTTTTACCAGATACCTTCTACTTGGTGCGTCGGTGGGCTGATTCCCTCAATGCTCACAGTGATTTTGCCTGATTAGCATACCGATACCGATTCAAGCCCGTGCGGCCTTCGAACAGAAGCATTTTGATCTTCTTATACGATAACCCATAAGAAGCTGCATGTGTCTGTGTTCTGTGCAGAGTGAGTTGCTGAGTTCTCATTCGACAATTTCCCACAGCGCTTCGTCCTGACAGCCTCCTGCAACCTCATTCAGAGATTTCGATTTAATGCTTCTGCGACGGTTTGCCTGTTACGAGCATAATCTGTTGTTTCAATATGGCAGTCCCAAAATGCATTTACCACCTACTTCCCCCATGAAGATTGGATCTTCGTTCTTTTCGGTGGCTGTGAATCCACATGTTGAAAGTGCTTGCTTTACACCCTTGCCTCGGGGTCGTAGTGATAAACACAGCACCCGTCCACTCGTCCATAGTGATCAGGTACCTGAAAAAAGTCATCTAGATTTCCCTGACACATCAATATTTCCATTGATATCTCTGCTCGGCGGGCTTTTTAAATGGGTGCGATCAGTCGCGGAACCCAGTGGACGGCGAAATTTGTCATTTTCAGAATGTTGTACACGATGTATCAAACTGATCCATGACTAGCTTTCACTTTTTACACTATCGTCTCGATTGTGATACGGTCTTCAAGAACTACGACTTCCATTTCTCTTGTGATCCCCGTTTCTTCACAGAGAGACAGCATGATAAATGGGTCTGCGCAACCTAAGCGTTGTTGCGTACACTTACACCAATTCAGAATGGACTGTTGCAGTGCTGTTTCCCTTCAAATACAAGAAACTATCTCACCATACTTCAGTTTATCAATGGGCTACAGCGGTGTGCTACGGTACTGCAGCTCAGGGATTTCAATGTGTAGCAGCACTGCAGACATGCACTTCCAAACAAACCAAAAATTAATCGCCTAACTTTGTTTTAGAGCTGATAAAACTTAATGATTACTCTTCGTAGAGCTGTAATAGTTAGGGAATACTCGAAGGAAATGTTACAGAGTAGTTACTGCGATATGTAATTTCGTGGATGACGTAGGTGGTTTCTTGATGGCAATTTGCAGGGGATGCTGTTGCTGCACAAGGAAACCGCTACTGCTCGCATCTCGTGGTCGTGCGGTAGCGTTCTCGCTTCCCACGCCCGGGTTCCCGGGTTCGATTCCCGGCGGGGTCAGGGATTTTCTCCGCCTCGTGATGGCTGGGTGTTGTGTGCTGTCCTTAGGTTAGTTAGGTTTAAGTAGTTCTAAGTTCTAGGGGACTTATGACCACAGCAGTTGAGTCCCATAGTGCTCAGAGCCATTTGAACCATTTGAAACCGCTACTCTAGAAAACTACAGCAAAATTCAGGAAGACCAGACAAGGGTCGATGCTTGATGTAGAGATTAGAAATTTACACTCAAAGTAAATACACTATGTGATCAAAAGTATCCGGACACCTGGCTGAAAATGCCTTACAATTTCGTGGATCCCTCCATAGGTAATGCTGGAATTCACTATGATGTTGGCCCATACTTAGTCCTGATGACAGCTTCCACTCTCGCAGGCCTACGTTCAGTCAGGTGCTGGAAGGTTTCTTGGGGAATGGCAGCCTATTCTTCACGGAGTGCTGCACTGAGGAGGGCTATCGATATCGGTCGGTGAGGCCTGGCACGAAGTCGGCGTTCCAAAACATCCCAAAGGTGTTCTGTAGGATTCAGGTGAGGACTCTGTGTAGGCCAGTCCATTACAGGGATATTATTGTTGTGTAACCACTCTGCCACAGGCCGTGCATTATGAACAGGTGCTCGATCGTGTTGAAAGAGGCAACCGCCATCTCCGGATTGCTCTTCAACAGTGGGAAGCAAGAAGGTGCTTAAAACATCAATGTAGACCTGTGCTGTGATAGTGCCACGCAAAACAACAAGGGGTGCAAGCCCGCTCCATGAAAAACACGACCACAGCATAACACCATCGCCTCCGAATTTTACTGTTGGCACTACACATGCTGGCAGATGACGTTAACCGGGCATTCACCATACCCACACCTTGCCGTCGGATCGCCACACTGTGTACCGTGATTTGTCAATCCACATAACGTTTTTCCACTGTTCGATCGTAAAATGTTTACGCTCCTTACACCAAGCGAGGCGTCGTTTTGCATTTACCGGCGTGATGTGTGGCTTATGAGTAGCCGCTTGACATGAAATCCAAGTTTTCTCACCTCCCGCCTAATTGTCAGAGTACTTGCAGTGGATCGTGACGCAGTTTGGAATTTCTGTGTGATGATCTGGATAGATGTCTTCTATTACACATTACGACCCTCTTCAACTGTCGGCGGTCTCTTCCAGTCAACAGACGATGTCGGCTTGTACGCTTTTGTGGTGTACGTTTCCCTTCACGTTTCCACTTCAGTATCACATCGGAAACAGTGGACCTAGGGATGTTTAGGAGTGTGGAAATCTCGCGTTCAGACGTATGCACAAGTGACACTTAATCACTTGACCACGATCGAAGTCCGTGAGTTTCACGAAGCGCCCCATTCTGCTCTCTCGCGATGTCTAATGACTACTGAGGTCACTGATATGGAGTACCTGGCAGTAGGTTGCAGCACAATGCACCTAATATGAAAAACGTGTTTTTGAGGGTGTCCGGATACTTTTGATCACATAGTGTAAGATAGTTGTCATAAATAAGCGAGCACGGCATTGGCGATAATTCACTGAAAACCGTAACAACAGTAAAACATATGAGAGTATGTCTGGAGTGACCTCGACGGATACTACCACGTAAATCTAGTTGTATGGAGACCAGGTCTCTCGCTGAAAATAACTGGAAAAATCCTAAGAAAATATAATTCATCTACGAAAGAAAAAGCTCACAGAACACTCACTCGCCCGACTGTTCAGTATTGATCATTGGTATGGGAACCGTACGAGACAGGATTAATAAACAAAACAGAAAATCCAAAGAAGGTGCGTTTAGCCGCGGCTCCGTTTGATAAGTGTGAGCTTATGAAGATGCTTATCAAACTTCAGTAGCAGACGCTACAAGAGAGATTTTGCCTACTGTGCGATTGTAATTCCAAGAAGAAACGTTCCAAGAAAAGTTGGACAACATACTACTTCATCCTACATACACCTTCCGAAACGTTCATGAGAGGAAAACCTGAGTAATCAGACCTTGTAGGGAGGTTTGTTGACAGTTGCTCTTCCCGCGCATCTTTCGCTAATTTAATAGGTTATTTGGGCAATGATAGTGATTGCACCACAAACTATAAAGTAGCTTGCAGAATAAAGATGTAGATGTATATGTAACTAACAATATTCACTGATGCAAGTGATTGCACTGCTAATTCCTTTTTCATCTCTCTTTCTCTTAATTGGCGAGGAAGACTTATTATTTCCGCAGCCTTGGGGGCTCTGTAGCTGGAAGTTAACTTGGTTTTGGAGTGTCGTAAAATTTTTTAATGCTGAAAGCTGTCTCCAGGCAATTATGGGTACGGAATGACAGTCTACAGTGTCAGCACAGCAGGAGCGTCTAAGAGGCCAGGCTGCATACCATAAAAACTGCATTGTGAGTGATGCGAAAAGAAATCCTTTCTAGCCAGATAAGATCTGAAGGCCGGGTGAAAACATAGAGCTTCACAGCATGGGACAATACATTGAGTGCTGCTGTGCCACACGGGAATGTTTGTTCAAATTCTAGTAAGGGATCCTATGATTGGCTCACAGTAATTATTTCGCTAGAAGGGGTGAGTTCCCGCTTGCACATAAATGCAAGCCTTGTAGCTGGCCATGGCTGGAAGTCTATCATGTAGTGGGACAGATTTTCTGGCTTGTTCACCGCGCCGTACCATACTGGTTATCCATTACCACATTCATGAGAGTAGGTAATTGTTACATTTGTTTATAAAAGGTTTATAAGGTTTGCTACAGTTGTGAGGTTCTGACAATGACAGGACCACCTAAGTTTGGTAAAGTGAGGACACTTGCGGCAGAGAGATTGAGGAAGACTCTTGCTTCAGGAATATTGTCGAGAATGCATTTTGCTTTCTACTACCTAAGAAGATATTCACAAAGAGATACGTCTCCGACTTAGAACAAAGTACAGAGGGCGAGACGGACGCAGAATGTCCAGCAGCTACTGTAGCGATCTTCCACATTCGCATCGCTTAAGAATGGTAGGCATGTGCCATCGATGCAGCCAGTGAGGCGAGGGGGACGCGAAGTTAGTTCATTTATAACAGGGTTTCCCTGTGCCGGTTTAACATTCACAGCCCACTAGTTCCACCAATCATGCACCTTGGCGAAAGTGCTGGAGTTTGTTGTTGCTTTTCTAGGGGTCTTTCTTCGAATCACTGACCTCCTTCACAGTCATAGGCCGTATCCGCGATATAGATTCATATTGTGGTTTTATGTGTCCACCCAAGTGTGCCAGGGCTATGGTTCGTATTTGCAATTCATTATCCACTTATTAAACGTTTATATGCTCGAGTCAGTGGGTAAATCATTTTGTTTGTCTTCGGACAATAAACCAAATTGTTACAGTGACCAATAGTTTCCTATTGTAGTTTGATGGATCCCTTCATCAATATATCCGTGTGAGGTGTGGTACCCATACTTTAAAGCTTAATTGAGCCACCCCTATTAATTTTCATTTATTAAGATGTTATCCATTGGATGATATTAGTTCTCTTAAATTTGCACGATCTTATGTGGAGCATCCCTTCCCTATAGGTCACTGGGGATTGGATCTGTAGTATCTTAGAGGTAAGCTAAATAGCTCAACCTGACCCTCACAAAAAACGACTCTGCTCCACAATGCAATACTAAGTGCAGACAGTAGTTCATAGACTGGCAACAAATGGCATTTAATGGTGAGTTTCGCTTTGATTTCGGCTACTTTCGTGGCTGATAACACGTTAGACTTCACAGAGGTACCGCCCATCTCAAAGTGTACGTTCTTCAGGGTTGTACAACACAGGGGTGTGGTATGGAAACCTGGGATGCTTTGTGGCTCTTGAATAATCGTGGTTGCTACAGTTCACTAGTTCGGACAGATAAATTGTAACAGACGAAACTGTAACCCTCCTCTAATGTGTCCTAGCACTGTATTAATTTTGTACAGTGGACTTCCAAGTATTGTGAGCTTTCTCAGCCACACGAAAGGTACTGCTTTTTTCTAGGCCTGCCCATTTATCTTACTTGCCGTCCATTGAAAGAGCTTGGCACGTTGTAGGAGAGCGAATAGTCGCTAACGCTTGTCCAGTAGCAATACAGCCAAACTTCGGACACAGTAGACGAAATTTAGAAGTATGTTTTTCAGATACACATTCAGAACCAGACTGATTCCAAGCCACAATTTGAAAAGAGCTTTTTCACCCCTAGTAGCTGGTTTGCCAATTAGTTCGGCACATATAGCATTGTTCTATTGCTTCTTCTTCTTAGCTTTTATTTCGCTAGTATGAGGTCTGCTACACTCAAGATTTGGTAAATTTATTTTATTTAATTTTGTGGCTCGATGCGCTTCCTGTCACTGCAGTCGTTAGTTACTGACAGGAGGCGCTCTCTAAAGGAGGGAAGCCGTCTGTCTGTGAATTCGGTAAACGTTCTTCCGTGTGCGATCGCACTTTAACTGTTCGTATATCGTATTTTATGAAGCGGAAACTGGTGGGCAGCCCAGCATTTGCCAAAATGACTGTGGAAAACCGCCTACAAGCCTCAGTCTGGCATCCGGTGCACCAGTCACGAACGTTAATCCTCCGTGAGGACTCGATGCAGGCCTGTCTCATCTTCCTGTCTCACAAGCTAGCGCACTGTGCTTTTGGTAATACGAGCTGGTTAATATTGTTCTATTACTCGGTACATTTAGTGGTTTTACAATATCACTACAAATCGTACACTTATGGAAATGTAATTTGTTACGTCATTAATACCTCGAACCAACGATGCCAAAGAGATGCTCCAGTATGTCTATGCCTGTGTCATACATTCATTAAAATTTCCTCGTATTTGAGTTTATTTTCAGTACAGTGAAAAGCTATTTCTCCATATGAAGAATGACATGAGTGAATGATAGCTGTTAGGTGTACCCAACGTTACTGGAACTTTTCAAATGGAGATCGCATCACAGCATGGTCAGAGAATGTTCACGTGTAGCTTATCACCATATATCGAACTTCGAAAATCATTAGCATGACGGATATGGGAGCATCATACCGATAGACCGCACACATAGTTGGATGCAGTGCAACGACTGCAGAATCAATGGTGAGGAGATGGACTCAGGAAACCATTGTGACAACGAGAGTAGGCACTGATCCATCTAGAAGAACTATACCGCCAGGAGACTGTAGTATTGTTCTGCGGGCTCTGGGAATAGACGGATGACTACAGCTGAAATCCGAACACAACTTGAGACAGAGTGTAACCATGAACCGCTGGGAACAGATTACTGGCTGCTGGGTGCAGGTCACGATTTGCCATGCGTATTTTACTGCTTTGGCATCACATATTGGCATAATATTTTGCCGAAACTCTGTGGATCCACAAAGAATATTCTTAGCCCAGAAGAAGTCAATCAGATATATCTGTGATGTTTGTCAACGAGCTTCGTACAGGTTGTTTCTAGAGCATCTCAGAATTCAAACCCGCCATCCCTCTACATATAGTCCACCATGGGGTTTATTGGTAATAATCTGGTCTAATTCAGAAGGAAATGCCACATCCACTCAGTGAACACTAGACGGAAAAAGAATGTGTGCTTGAATAACGTCGCTTCAGTCAATGTTCAGAATGCAGTGGGCCCCCAACAGAGGTGTAAAGTTTGAATAATAAACACAATATTTTAAAACATTAAGTTGAACTTCATCACTGTGGCCCACTTCGTTTATTCTGTGCAAGAGTTCTACTTGTAATGAACGTGCTACTTATCGTATGCTGCACGACACAAAGAGTGAAGCACTCAGAAGTGGACAAGGAAATCAAATTAAACTTCAGCAGCTGAGAGGGTATGTAATGTTGTTTCAGTGATTACGAAATCTGGTCACCCTCTCCGGCCTGGATGCACGCACTGACTCGGTTGGTAGTGGGTATCATAAAACCGTTGTATCCTCTCCTGAGACAAGCTGTCCCCTAACTGTTGCGACTGATCCTTGGTATCCTGGATACTAGCAGTGGAACAAAGTTTTCGTCCGAGATAGCTCCACACATGTTCTGTCAGAGACAGATCTAGAGATCTTGCAGGCCACAGGAGTACCTCAACATTACACAGACAGGTCATAGATGCACGTGCCATGAGTGAGAAATCATTGTCCCGCTGAAATATACACTGTGATACTGTCTCATGAGAGATAACACATGAGTATGTAGGATGTGCGATCATAGTTCCCTCAGTCACTACCAGCCATGACATAAAGACATATGTTGTGGCTCCCCAGGCCACGCCGGCACGAGGACCAACGCCACACTGAGTGAATGAGCCCGATCCACAGATCGCCGCCGTACTCACAGCCAGTGGTCATCTGGAATAGTGCAGAATCGCTAATGATCGCTGAAAATTCATCAGCAATCTATGCTCCCGAGTAACGGCTCCTTCCCAAACGCAACCGTTCATTTTATCGTGTTAACGGCAGCCTAGACAAGGGAATTTCCCTTGACTGGCTGCTTCTCATCTTCGACCAATGGTGAGAACTGACAAAGATGGCGCTGGATGTCCCTTACTTGTTTAGATGCCAGGTGCAGATGCGAAGGGGTTATAATTTACTTGGCGCCTAATGCGGCCACCTTCCCTTATGTTGCTCAGACGTTTTCGACTGGAACCTTGACGACGAGTATGCCTGCTCTGACGTTCCCATGCAGTCTGACAATGGGCGAAATGAAGACACACTAGTATGCCGACTCTCCATGTCCTTCACAGTGTTCACTCAACACCTGACGCTGTTCACGCCCAGGATACCCTAGCAGGTCAGGTAGGATCAGTAGTGGACCAAAGTTCGTTTCAGCGCAGTCCTCGTTACGGCAAAATTTATTCAAGATGGCGACCCTTCTTGGGTAGTCCACTGACCTCCTCTCCAAAGGGGAACATGTGGCAGCTTCACGTTGTTGATGTGACCACCTCACTCCTCTCTGCCTGCCTCACTTTCCTACCCCTTCCCCCATTTCTGCCTGCCCTCCTCTACTTCCCCCCTCTCCCCCACTTGTGAACTGGCAGAAAGTAGACCCAATATATGCTGAGCTGCTGGGGAGGAGAGATGTATGGTACTGTCTTTATTTATTTACTTTATTTATTTTCGAGAGTGTTATCCCAGTGGAATAATTTACAAAAATTTTGTGAGGAAACCAAACCGACAATTACCCTACAGCCTTGCTGCTTGAAATTAAAATAAACGCAACTGCTTAAAATCGGCAGAACAATAGCAAAACGCTCACCTGAAAAAACCGATCTCATGACATGAAATGGCCAGTAAATTCGAGCAATATATTGTTTATTTATTTATTTAAACATCAATTAAATTAATTAATTAAATTGCTGGGGAATGTGTACAACTCATGGAATGTTCGTGTTGGACAGAAATGAGTTTAATAAGTGTAATACCTATAAGCATTAGGGTGAGGATTGTGTCCATAGCCTCCTACATGAAGAGTTAGAAGGAGGTGATAATGGATGAGCGTACGGGGAATGCTTTTCAGCAAATAATGACGATTCGGCGGGAAGGACTGAGGATGATGCATTTTGCATCTCATATAGACTTCTACCTGTGCTGGAGCTGTCTGTGTGTGTGTGTTTTTTGTTTTTGTTTTAATGGCCAGTCAATCCACATGCAGGAGACAACTTCATCCTTGCTTGAAAAGGGTTCTGCTCCATTTCCGATTGTAAGTGTGTATATGTTGGCCTTGCTGTGTGCTCTAGTCCACAATACCACTCGAAATTGGCAGGGAACTGTCCTACAGCCACCGCTGGCATAATTGCCTCCTACCAATCTACAAGTGTATAGCTGCTGAGGATCCTGTACACAGATACATGGTAAGAAGGGATAGGACAGCAAACTATCAATGAAGTTTGGAAGAGTTGCCTCCTAGCGATCTACAAGTGTATAGCTGCTGAGCAGCTTGAGCGCGCGCGCACACACACACACACACACACACACACACACACACACACAGTAAGAAGTAATAAGGTAACAACCTATCACTGAAGTGGAGAAAGGCTACTACATGCTATCACAACTGACAGAAAATGCTTCAGTGCTCTAATTACACATCAAAATTGTCATGATAAAACCGCCATTCGTAAACAATGGATTATAATGCAACACATGCACTGAGAATTGAGAAAAATCATTGTAACAACACAGCTGCCACAAAAACTGACCCCAAAAGATTTCGCTAGTAGAGGACGGCGGCAGCTGCACAGGTGTGTGATACAGTGTGTGATACAGAGTAAGCAGCTTAGAACCAGTACTACCTCCCCTCGTACCTTCCCTCCACCGTTCCTCTCCTACCCCCTTCATAGGTAGGGATACTGGTTTTCCAGTCCTTTCTAACTTGTCACTGATGGTACACAAAAAGAAACATCTACTGTCAGTGATATACTGTTTCTGGCCTGCAGAAATCACTTACAGATGGACAAAAGACTCAAGAACAAGACACTTCCTTTAAGCTGTTAAAAGTATTTCTGAAAAAGACTGGCTTTTCTGGAACCATAGCGAAATATCTGTCTATTCGTCGTGGATGAAGAACTGAATGTTCAACAGCAGTCTGCTTTCAAACGTTGTGGATGTGCCTACACTGTCTGAAAGTGGTCCCCAGCTAAGTAAAATCAGTCTCATGTAGAAGAAATGTTGAAATAATGTATCCTGCGTAAATGAAATACACGTGTAAGTTAATACTAGGCATCCCACCATGCACCGATCTATCCAATCTGCCACTTCACACGTAGAGAACAGTACTCACACTCGCTAGCCTCTGCTGCTGCATGTGGTTATAACCCATCAACGCTCGCATTTATTCTTCTTCGTTATGTAAACTGTCCAGAGGCTGTCTGCTAGCGGCTTCAGATGCTCCACTGTACCAAATAACAGCTCTGTGTGTGTGTGTGTGTGTGTGTGTGTGTGTGTGTGTGTGTGTGTGTGTGTGTGTGTGTGTGTGTAGGTAGGTAGGTAGGTAGGTAGGTAGGTGAGTGTGGGTATATTTTCGCATACTATGGAAGGATGAGATTCATACTGTACAGAAGGCAGAGGAGTGGTTGGTGGAGGAATTTCACACAGGTCACTTGCTACTCCTGGACTAACACACTGTGTGTCTGCCTAAAGTGTTGCTGTTATTAGCAGCTCAGCTGCTGTAATGTCAGCTCACCTATTTCAAAAAGTGGCTAAATAAACACAAACACTTAATTGCTGCATCAAGTATTACCATCGTGTATTCTCCAGGTGTGATTCTTTTGTTCGCTACAACGAATATTGTACTGCCACACCTCATGTGACATCATGTAGGGGTCAGGGATTTTCTCTGCCTCGTGATGACTGGGTGTTGTGTGATGTCCTTAGGTTAGTTAGGTTTAAGTAGTTCTAAGTTCTAGGGGACTGATGACCATAGATGTTAAGTCCCATAGTGCTCAGAGCCATTTTTTTGACATCATGTAAGCGATGCAGTCATACTCATTTAAAAACAAAGTGCCAATAGTAGATGTAGTGCTAAAATCAATGAAATCTCCAGCTAAATAAGTGTAAACTCACTCTCTACATGTGATTCTTATTCTTTCTACAATGAATATTGTACCGACAGACCTCACCTCACACGCTTTTAAAACGTATAGTGTGATGGCAATAGTGTAAACAGCGGATGTAGTACTAAAATCAATGAAATTTCCAGCTAAATAAGTGCTAACTGGCACTTGTGGTATGAACTTATGCTTGATGTAAACAATTTTGAACTGAGAACATTGAATCTTGCATAGAATATACTATGAAACAGGCACTGAACACCATCCAGCAGTGCTTAAATATACATTCAGCTAGCAAGTTCCACATACTACGATGAGTAGAAGACATCACCAATAATGTAATGCTGGTGGGTTCAAACAACACAATAACCGATATTGAGAATACTTTCTGGGACAGTCAGACATTTTTTCTTATGAGTGGTAGCAGTGTGTCCTAGGAGGAGAGAGATACAATCCTCTTATAAGCGAGCAACTATTTGAAAAACACAATAGCCATGACTATGTTATGCTATGAGTGCATGCTTAGCTCAGATCTACAAGAAGATGAATCAGTAATGTCATCACACAACTATCGAAAAAATCTTTCCACCAGAACAGTGCATGTGTCTTCAATTCACTGTGTGGATACAGACTAAGCAGCTTAGAAGGAGTCTTCCCCCCCCCCCCTCCCCTCCTGACTCCCATCCTCCTTCACTCCTTCCCCAATAGGTGGGAATACTGATTTTCCACAACCGTTCTATCATGTCGCTGCTGGTACGCAAATAGCTCCATCCACTGCAGGTGCAGTGCTTTGGTCGGTGTTGCGTTGATAATGACATACTGTTTCCAGCATGCAGCTGCACCCTCCATTAGGATGTTTTGCTTTCCTAGGTCTGATCTATCCTCTCGCTGATGGTACACAAAGAGAGCCATCTGTTGGCGATGCTCTGCTTTGGTTGGTGCCGGGCTGACAATGATATATTGTTTCAGGTCTGCAGAAATCAAACATATTTCTAGGAAATGCCTAGTGGTGGGAAGGTGCAGGCGTCGCGACCAGTGGCTGTTGAGCTCACTGCGGGTGGCCACTATCTAATA
The DNA here is from genome assembly GCF_023898315.1 of Schistocerca nitens. Taxonomy (NCBI): domain Eukaryota; kingdom Metazoa; phylum Arthropoda; class Insecta; order Orthoptera; family Acrididae; genus Schistocerca; species Schistocerca nitens. Next base: position 624,384,544 of record NC_064616.1, on the reverse strand, counting down.
CGACGGGACGGCGCTGCTCCTCCCCCTCCCCCCCCTCCCCCCACCAGCTGCCGTCACACTTCCAGCAGCGGCCTCACGTGGCCCACACGTTCAGATAGCCTCCAAGCACTCAAAATTAGTGGATGTGGACGTATTGTAAATAAATTTCATGTGTATGGGTTCAAGCTGTCTATTCACATGCGAGAATAAAAACACAGTTATCTTTACGCTCGACAGCCAGCTACAATTCACATCCCCTCTCTCCTCGTCATTTCGTAGCATCCAACCGAGTACAACTACAAACACGGTTTACGATACTGTTGTGTGTGACAGATGAGCAAAGTGGCGAGTTCAAAGTTGTATAGTGATTATCACCAACACCTTTGAAGATTACTATCGCAACAAACGAATCATATCCATAGCAGCACTATACTCTGTCTAGAAATGAGCTGCCCCTTCCTTGAATTTGTCAGCTAAGGATACTTTGATGGTCTCTCTCTCTGTGTGTATCTTGTAACTCTTCCTCTCTATCTCTGCAACATCATCTCTGATTTAATTTGCAACTGACTCGAATTGGGAAGGCACTATACCCACTACATCTGATGTCTTGTGAGGCAACAGAACGAGCTGAGTTCTACGTATTCAATAAAGCTTGATGTTTTGCTTTTGGAAAGAGCACATCACACGTTCCAAACTTGAAAATCCAACCAACACTTGTGATATAGACAAGCGTTCTGATTCCAATACAATAGCTGCCATTCTGCAAAGACTGTAGATACGCCTGATACATTTGAGAGTGTTGTGATGATATAACAGATGGTCAAGACGAAATGTATGGTTTATGCATGCTGGAGCTCCAGACAGATGAAGTTCGAAATATTTTACGTAAATCACTTGTGCTGTTAATTCTCGGGTATTGTTCTAGTGTTTGGAGTCCATACCAAGAAGTTACTGGAAAGAGAGAAATAATAGTAGAACATAAACACACACTTCTAAGGCTATTTCTGTTTATACCATCCACATCAGATACATGCCCCTAACCAGCCAATATATCTACAGTCCGACAGTAAAGCGCATGTACATGAATCGCTGTTTGGGTCAGAGGGCTGACGTTATTCTGTTGTAAACACAACGCAGTTACGCTCTTTGATGTCCTCGGTTCCCAGGTGGGCCCCACGCCCTCTCTCCACTGTGCACCGAGTGTGTCACCTATGATGGTAGTGTCCTCCATAGGTTTCTGATATGCATACAGGAGGTGGATCCAGCGGATCCAGATGAGCTACGAGCTGTATATCGATAATGCAGGATCCACATTGCATCACATCCGGGAACATTATTAGATGTGGATCCAGGCCACATCGCGGCATCCAAAAGATGGAATCACCTGCAATAGGTCGTAGAATACTGTTCAGGATGGATCCAATACATTGCACATCCGGGAGTATTGTTCGTAGTCTATCCAGCAATTGGTAATACTTTTTTGGGGGCGGATCCACTCAGGAAGAGGCGTGGGTAGCAGTTAGGATGGACCCATCTGCATTATAATTCCCGGATAACATTTAGTATGGTTCCATTCTACTGTATAGTCTGAAAGTTAGACCCTCCTACGTTAGATTGGACGCTACCACCACAGGTGACGCATTTGGCATCAGTGTAGTGAGGGAGGTAGGGTGTGAGGCCCCTACCTGGGAAGCCAGCACATGAAACAGCGTGATTACGTTGTGTTTACAACAAATAACGTCAGCCCTCTAACCCCAAACAGCGATCCATCGACATGTGTTTCATCGACAGACTTTAGATACCCTGGCTGTTGGGGCATGTATCAGAATTGGATTATATAAACAGAAATAGCAAACCAGACGGACGGAGGAGGGGGGGGGGTGTTCAAAATGGTTCAAATGGCTCTGAGCACTATGGCACTTAACATCGGAGGTCATCAGTCCCCTAGAACGTAGAACTACTTAAACCTAACTATCCTAAGGACATCACACACATCCATGCCGGAGACAGGCTTCGAACCTGCGACCGTAGCGGTCGCGCGGTTCCAGACTGAAGCGCCTAGAACCGCTCGGCCACATCGGCCAGCGGAGGATGGGGGGGGGGGGGTTGGGTTGCTTGGGGGAAGAGACCAAACACCGAGGTCATCGGTCTCATCGGAAGGACAGGGAAGGAAGTCGGCCGTGCCCTTTCGATGGAACTATCCCGGCATTTGCCTCGAGCGATTTACGGAAATCACGGAAAACCTAAATCAGGATGGCCGGAAGCGGGATTGAACCATCGTCCTCCCGAATGCAAGTCCAGTGTGTTAACCACTGCGCCACCTCGCTCGGTAAATAGCAGATCACACCTGGTAAGCAATAAGAGCACATACTTATGGAAAGTCTAGGCAGCAACAGGAGAAATCAGCTCCATAAACAGGTCAACTTCCTGTTGCAGCTCCCTATTCGTTGATAAGTTAACACGCAGAACTGTTTCCAGACTTTGAGATTCTATCAACTGCCCCACTACATGAGTCTGCAGACACGCTCTCTGATGTATCACAGGAGGACATTGTTACTATACTTTCAACTATCTAGTTCGGTTACTTTCATGTTTGTTCCATTTGAAATGCACACAAGTAGATCATTGGAAAGAGGGATAGTCTCAGGATTTTTTAGTAGATTCACGAATATTACCCGTATAAAATCAAGCCACACGTGGTTGTGTTAACAATATGAGCATCTACATATTGAAACAAATGTGGAAAAATAGCATAAAATCGGTAAAATTACGAAAATCTAGAGAAAATGCATGTAAATTGAGGGAAAATACGACAAAATACGTGAAAATTGAATGAGAATGAGAGAGTACTTACATGTCTGCTTGGTACAGGAAAATTCTTGCACATCAGAACGAGTGTGTGACACCAAGAGAAATACGAGAAAAAGTCGACACGGAAGCACTGGTAACCAGGCAACAATAACTGATCTGTACAGCCATAAGCCGCCCGGGGTGGCCGAGCGGTTCTAGGCGCTTCAGTCTGGAACCGCGCGACCGATACGGTCGCAGGTTCGAATCCTGCCTCGGGCATGGATGTGTGTGATGTCCTTAGGTTCGTTTGGTTTAAGTAGTTCTAAGTTCTAGGGGACTGATGACCTCAGAAGTTAAGTCCCATAGTGCTCAGAGCCATTTTTTTTTACAGCGGTAAGACGGTTGGAATAGACTGTTTAACGTGGATGACCAGAAAAAGTAGAATATAAAATTTATATACGTCGGATCACAAGCTCTGATGTGACCAAGAAGTTATACACAACAACCTTATAGATTTTTATAAACTGTATATGTAACTACGATAAACTTAACGGCCCCCTTAGCTAAAGAACTGAAATATACAACTACAGAATGTATCACGTGTGTGATCTCTACAAGACTATTTAAGTGTTTTAAATTCTAACAAGCGGTATTCTGTTCTCTCTACCAACCACAATCATGCGGTGTCAGCAACAAGTTTTCTAACGTATGTGTGATGAACCATGTCCAACAAACCGACGGAAAACCTATTTCGGCAACCTCCCCTAGAAGAGTGATGGTGTATGTGAAGTACATCATTTCCACGCTACGTCTTGGACGTAAATAGAGTCTTTGGTTTCATAACTGCATTGACGACTCGTATACAACTGCATGTTCTGGGTGTGGCTTAGAGCGCTATCTACCTGCAATCGTTAAGCACAAATGTCTCCATACCAGTCAGTAGATGACTAACAACGCATATGTGATGAATGATGTCCACCGAACCTATGTAAAACCTGGAAAACCGTTTCTGACGATCATTTTATAGGACTGATGCGAGCAGAGCATAATTTCCGAACCATAATTGGACGTTAATAGTGGGCGTTATACAAGTCAAGAACCCATATGGTACATGTGTCACAAAGAATATACTTTTCTTTCTTTGGGGTAGGAGGAAGTAGTTTTATCTTCTTAAAGTTTGCCCCCGTCGTGAGCAGTATAGTGCGGCTGGTCCCGGCGGAGGTTAGAGTCGTCCCTCGGGCATGGGTGTGTGTGTTTGTCCTTAGGATAATTTAGGTGAAGTAGTGTGTAAGCTTAGGGACTGATGACCTTAACAGTTAAGTCCCATAAGATTTCACACACATTTGAACATTTGAGCAATATAAAAAATATGCATGGTGAATGTATGTCCGGTGCTGGAAACATATTTCCTACACTGGAGTATTAACAGCGTTGCATTGCGCGACTAATATATCGGAAGCCACAATGCTTTAACATTATAACATGTTTAAGTGCAGACCATGTAGGCTTAGGAGAGTGTGTTCATGTTCTACGATCATTTCTCTCTTTCCGACACCTTCTTGGTATGGACTCCAAACACTAGAACAATACCTCTGAATCAATAGCACAAGTGATATACGTAAAATGTTTCAAACTCCATCTGTCTGGAACTCCATCATTTATAGACCATTTTTATTCTTGACGATCTGTTTTATCAACACAACACTCTCAAATGCATTAGGCTTGTATCTGCAGTCTCCGCAGAATGGCAGTTATGGTATTCAAATGAAAGTACCGGTCAATGTCACTAGCGTCGCACAGTTTTAATCTGCCAGGACGTTTCATATCAGAGCACACTCCGCTGCAGAGTGAAAATCTCATTCTGGAAACAGGCTGTGGCTAAGCCATGTCTCCGCAATAGCCTTTCTTCCAGGAGTGCTAGTTCTGCAAGGTTCGCAGAAGAGCTTATGTGAAGTTTGGAAGGTAGGGGACGAGGTACTGCAAGAATTGAAGCTGTGCGGACGGGTCGTGAGTCGTGATTGGGTAGCTCAGTTGGACAGTCTGCCGCCGGCAGTGCTGCGAGGCGGTCACGCGCCAGAGCGCTGCAGGCGAGGCGCGCACCGCGTGTTTGTGTTTACTTCGGCAGCTGTAGGTGCTGCTTTCCTTCTAGACCACCATGGTGTACAGTCGAGTTCGCGATGCCGACGAGCGAGGACGATGCGCGCGCGGCCGGGGCAGCCGCCTCGGACGCGCCGGAGTCGGCCGCTGGTCGGTCGGTTGGGCCTGGCCCGCCGGACGCTCCAGCGGCCGCTCCACACAGGACGGATCCCAGGTTGACGACCCAGGCTACGGCACCGGTTCATGACAGGATAGAACGACGATCGACAGGCGCTATTCGACCGCAGAAAACTACACACCACACGACGAAACCGTATTCGGACGTCGGCCATACATCACATCACGACGGACGCAGCAATGAAGACGACCGCCAGGACTACGCCAGAAGACTCGATATATGTCGGGAGGAGGACAAAGAAACGCTGAAGGACATACAACGCCTTATCCGCTATTCACGGGAAACGTAAGAACAGGATAACGACACCTGTCTGGCATCTCCATCTGTGGACTCAGATGTCGAATCACAGCACTCCCACCAAACGGTCGACGACGCGGAGATGGCAGCGGCCTTTCCAGCAGACAACGACAACGACTCCCCACACGCAGAGGGGGACTTTACGCTCGTACACAACAAACGGCGCAGAAGCAACGCATTAGCCAAGGACTTAGCCAACCCGGCTAAGAGACGAACGGAGACCATCGCCACAACGAACCGATTCGCCCCACTGACACCTCAAGCTGCGCCTCCATCAACCACCAACAAGCCGCAGGCACAAACTTCTAATGCCGCAGAAGCCGTGGACAGAGACAAGAATGTGCTTCGCAAAGTGCCCCCAGTCCCAATTTATTACACAAAGGATTACGTTCACCTCAATGAAACGCTCAACGGACTTCTAGAGGGCAACCTTAAAGCTATATACCAAAAGGACCGCATCAAATACCACTTTGAGTCCTTAGAAGACCAAAGGCGTGCAATAAAATTCTTCACGAACCACAGCTTCTCCTATTTTACACATCAAGCACCAGACGACAGGTAACTGAAAGTAGTTGTCAAACTCCTTCCGGCGGAAGTTACCGAAGAACAACTTTACTATGCCCTCAAGGAAAAAGGCTTCAAAGTGCTACAAGTCTACCAATTTAAGGAACGCGACGAGAAGACGAAACAATTGATACCGCAAGCTGTGTACCGAGTTACCCTCCCATCCGGAAAAGACAGTGACAAGATATATGATGTCAAATACCTGCTCTACACACGAGTGATAATCGAAACCTATAATAGTAAAGAAGGACCAGTCCAGTGCCGACATTGCCAACGTTTCGAGCATACTGCGAACTACTGCAGCATGCCAGCACGCTGCGTCCGCTGCGGTGGATCCCATAAATCATCGAATTGTACCCATCCTAGGACGGCGCCCCCAAAGTGCGCCAATTGTGAACAAGAACATCCAGCGACCTTCCGTGGCTGCCCCAAATTTCAAGAACTCCTACGGAAATATACTAGAAGGACACCAAAGAAGTCGACCCCACAACGGCCTATAATTTTTAAGAACTCGGCCATGGCAGCGATTCCGGCCACCCAACAACAAGCGGCACCTCTCCCTGTGGAAACAATCGCCTCTCGACCACAACCGGCACCCAGAGTGACTCTACGACAGGCAAGACAACAGCGCTCGTACTCCGAAGCAATACATGCCCTTCCGCCAACTCCAACACCAGCGGAGACGTCATATGCCTGGTCGACCACCTTTACACCAGCGTTAACAGATATTCTTCAACTACTCACCGCCCTCCAGCAGAAGCTGACGTCTATCCTCTCGCTTGTAGAAAGCGTACTGACAGCTTTTCAAACACCCTAAATGGATAGACGGCATCACACGAGGAATCTTAACTTCTGCATTTGGAATGCCAACGGCCTGAAACTGAAGAAAATAGAATTCACGGACTTCTTACATCGCCACACGATAGACGTAGCATTTGTCTCCGAAACACATCTCCGCGAGTCAACCGACCTCCGCTTGAGGAACATGCACATCTACCGGGCGGACAGACGGGACCAACGGGGTGGAGGGACCGCAGTTCTGATCAAAAAATGTATTCGTCACCACCAAGAACGTTTACCAGACTTTAGAGGCCACGGCAGTAACAATCCACACGACGCTCGGAAACATTACCTGTATTGCGGCTTACCTTAGCCCAAAGAAGCCTCTCCACCCAGAAGATCTTTACTCCGTTACAGAGGGTTACGACAAGATCCTCCTTGGAGGGGATCTTAATAGTAAACATGTTGCCTGGAATTCCCGTAAGACTAACCCAAAAGGACATATGTTGTTTGCACTGGCTGAGAATTTACATGTTTCCGTCCATGGACCACGGGAACCGATGAGGATACCTTACGTCCAGACACAAGACGCTGATGTTCTAGACATCGCCATAATCAAGAACATCAACCCGAATCTCCATCTGCGGACGCTGGACGATCTTTCGTCGGACCACAGACCGGTGTTAGGACTCATAGAGAGGGCTACTTTGCAACTCCCACTGCCGACGACAAGAACTTACGACTGGCAGCAGTTCCAAGCGTACCTCAACAACAATGTGCGACCAACCCAGGTTGTTACTACCAGAGAAGCGATTGATGTGGCAGTCGCAGTACTCACGAAGAAGATTACCAGTGCGAAACAACGAGCACTCACGGAGCACCTGCAACCAGAAGTCAATTATGACGAGTTTCCACCACCACTGCAGGAGCTTAAGACAAGGCGCAATCGCTGTCGGAAACGATGGGTCCGTTACCGCCATCCGGACGATAGACGGGAAACTCACAGACTAACCCGAGAACTCCGGTGGAAGGTTCAGGACTGGAAGCAACACACGTGGGAACTCAAAATGGACAACTTTCTATTACGCACCAAAGATGAATGGCGAATAGTTAAAAGTCTCAGACAGCAACAGCCCCCCAAAAGGGCAATTCGAGGACCAAATGGCCTCTTGTACGACTCACTGGCGCAGGCGGAGCTGTATGCGGATACATACCAACAACAGATGACTACGCCCCCCACGGAGGATGGAGATGATGCACTCCACCGTGCAGAGGAGGACACAGCGGCGGAATGGGAAGCTATTCGGGACGCCCCGACTAACACTATGCCCCGGCTGACAACGCCGGAGGAAATTCGGAGGATTATCAAGTATAGCAAACACACCTCACCTGGAGCAGATAGAATCAGCAATACGGAATTGAAACACCTCCCGAGAAAGCCTGTTGTGCTTCTCACCCGGATAGTGAACAGCTGCCTCAGGACTGGATACTTCCCAGAGGCATGGAAGATTGCCAGAATAGTGCCAATACCAAAACCGGGCAAGGATCTCTCACACCCTGACAGCTACAGACCCATAAGTTTACTGCCGACGCTGGGAAAGGTACTGGAACGAGTCCTACTGAAACGCATGCTGGACATCCTTCTGGCACACAACATCATCCGACCGGAGCAGTTTGGCTTCCAGGCGAAGCTATCGGCTGAGTTACAACTACTGCGCATCACGGAATCTATCCAAGACAATTTCAACAAGAAACGACATACTATTGGAGTCTTTCTCGATATAGAGAAGGCTTACGATAAAGTATGGCGACGCAACTTGATCGTCAAGCTCCGACGTACCACTCCCCTACCAGACTGCTATTTAAAACTTCTTGACAATTTTCTTCAGGATCGCAGATTATATGTTCGCATTGATGACAAGAATTCAACAACACGGCCTGTCCTTGAAGGACTTCCACAAGGATCGGTCATATCTCCACTGCTGTTTAATTTATATACACTCCTGGAAATTGAAATAAGAACACCGTGAATTCATTGTCCCAGGAAGGGGAAACTTTATTGACACATTCCTGGGGTCAGATACATCACATCATCACACTGACAGAACCACAGGCACATAGACACAGGCAACAGAGCATGCACAATGTCGGCACTAGTACAGTGTATATCCACCTTTCAAAGCAATGTAGGCTGCTATTCTCCCATGGAGACGATCGTAGAGATGCTGGATGTAGACCTGTGGAACGGCTTGCCATGCCATTTCCACCTGGCGCCTCAGTTGGACCAGCGTTCGTGCTGGACGTGCAGACCGCGTGAGACGACGCTTCATCCAGTCCCAAACATGCTCAATGGGGGACAGATCCGGAGATCTAGCTGGCCAGGGTAGTTGACTTACACCTTCTAGAGCACGTTGGGTGGCACGGGATACATGCGGACGTGCATTGTCCTGTTGGAACAGCAAGTTCCCTTGCCGGTCTAGGAATGGTAGAACGATGGGTTCGATGACGGTTTGGATGTACCGTGCACTATTCAGTGTCCCCTCGATGATCACCAGTGGTGTACGGCCAGTGTGGGAGATCGCTCCCCACACCATGATGCCGGGTGTTGGCCCTGTGTGCCTCGGTCGTATGCAGTCCTGATTGTGGCGCTCATCTGCACGGCGCCAAACACGCATACGACCATCATTGGCACCAAGGCAGAAGCGACTCCCATCGCTGAAGACGACACGTCTCCATTCGTCCCTCCATTCACGCCTGTCGCGACACCACTGGAGGCGGGCTGCACGATGTTGGGGCGTGAGCGGAAGACGGCCTAACGGTGTGCGGGACCGTAGCCCAGCTTCATGGAGACGGTTGCGAATGGTCCTCGCCGATACCCCAGGAGCAACAGTGTCCCTAATTTGCTGGGAAGTGGCGGTGCGGTCCCCTACGGCACTGCGTAGGATCCTACGGTCTTGGCGTGCATCCGTGCGTCGCTGCGGTCCGGTCCCAGGTCGACGGGCACGTGCACCTTCCGCCGACCACTGGCGACAACATCGATGTACTGTGGAGACCTCACGCCCCACGTGTTGAGCAATTCGGCGGTACGTCCACCCGGCCTCCCGTATGCCCACTATACGCCCTCGCTCAAAGTCCGTCAACTGCACATACGGTTCACGTCCACGCTGTCGCGGCATGCTACCAGTGTTAAAGACTGCGATGGAGCTCCGTATGCCACGGCAAACTGGCTGACACTGACGGCGGCGGTGCACAAATGCTGCGCAGCTAGCGCCATTCGACGGCCAACACCGCGGTTCCTGGGGTGTCCGCTGTGCCGTGCGTGTGATCATTGCTTGTACAGCCCTCTCGCAGTGTCCGGAGCAAGTATGGTGGGTCTGACACACCGGTGTCAATGTGTTCTTTTTTCCATTTCCAGGAGTGTATTAACGACCTCCCGACGGTGCCACATGTTACTGCCAGTTTCTATGCCGACGACACAGCGCTCCTGACTGCAGGTACCAGAATGGACCACCTCGTGACACGGATGCAGCGCCAACTAGATTTAGTGGACCACTGGACCCACATGAACAAAATAACGGTCAATGCAGAAAAAACCAAAGTTATTGTCTTCACACGTCGGAGACCCATCGTCAATGACCCCCTGCAGATATCAGACCAGCCACTCCCCTGGGCAACAACTGTAAAATACCTGGGAGTGCATCTGGACGCCAAACTGTTGTATAGTCATCACATTATGGAGAAGAAGACGTCTGGCCTCAAAATGCTGGGAGCTCTCCTCCCCTTTCTGAAGAGCTCATACCTCAGCCAACGCACGAAACTCCAGTTGTACCATGCCACAGTCGAACCATCTATTTTGTATGGATCGACCTCTTGGGGTACTACGTGTGCCACTAACTACAAGAAGTTACAGGTTGTACAAAGCAGATGCCTACGATGGATCACAGGAGCCCAATGATGGATCCGAAATCATGACATTCATCGAGCCTTAAGCGAATCTTACCTCTCAGACAAGGTCAAGGAGAAGGCACGACCCTTATTTCGGAAGTTGGACATGATACGTAACAGTACACCACAACTCACCACAGTAGGTGCGGTAGAACCCTTACGCAACCACAAATATAAAGTACCGAAGGCGATAGTAGTTGAGCCTCCGTAAATGATATCCCTACGGAATTCTCCATAATTTAAGGACATATCATCCTTTAGCACTTCTACACACATGTTTTCAAACACACACCAAAAGCAGCGAGTTAAAGGACCCTTCTGTGTGCCCAAACTAAAGCTGAAAGAAGAATAAATAAATAAAGAGAAAATTTTTACCCCTTCCATTCCCTACAGAAGTAAAAATCAACGAAGTTGATCAGACTTCAGCACCACCACAAAAAAAAAAAACCATGGCGTACAACTGTCGGAAGAAGACATTACGTTTCAACTTTTGTTCAGACTTCGCTCGACCCAAGGGACTGGAGGTAGAACGATTTATTTGTGACGAAGTTAAAATACCACCTACGGATCTAATTGGTATCCACCTGTCCATAGTTAGCACTACCGTATACGTCAAAATGATCAACGGTGGACGGCCGGGATGGCCGAGCGGTTCTAGGCGCTACAGTCTGGAACCGCGCGACTGCTACGGTCGCAGGTTCGAATCCTGCCTCGGGCAAGGATGTGTGTGATGTCTTTAGGTTAGTTAGGTTTAAGTAGTTCTAAGTTCTAGGGCACTGATGACCTCAGAAGTTAAGTCCCATAGTGCCCAGAGCCATTTGAACAACGATGCGGCGTGCGACAAGGTGCTCCACGAGGCAAAACGTGGACTGCGTTTCTGTCATTCCGTCGATCACGCAGGTCTCGGCACACGAACGATAAGGATCTTCAAACTGCCGTTCGAACTACCTACAGACGTCGTCATCGCGGCGCTCCGTCCCTATGTCGCCGAACGATGGGTACACTTTCAAACCTATCTCGTTTTAAACGGTGTCAGGCAGGTCCGCATCGAGTTGCAGAAACACGTGTCTTCCTGTCTACGTATCGGAGGCTGCCGTGCTATTATAATGTACGACGGACAACCTCGCACCTGTTCTGGTTGCGGGAAAGGTCATCTACGGTCTGAATGCATTCAACGACGTGTCGCGCAGCTCCCGTTGTCGGAAACGTCCGTCACACAAATGATGACCGCTCTACCGGTCACTTACGCAGCGCCTCTTCCCACGTCTACAGTTTCGTCCAGCCCCTCGCCCGGTCCCTCCGATCGGCACGTCCCACCTGACAACCTTGCCGCCGAACACGGTCCCGCACCGGACGCTGAGGAGACCAGTACTTCTTCACAACACCTGTTTGAAAATTTCATTATACCCACCGACGCCTTCTAACCAAGTCGACGCTCCTCCTTGGAGTCGTCCGACACCGAGGAACACGTGCGCAAACAACACTCGCCACGTAGACGCAAACGCCGCCGCCATTCACCCACGGGCTCTAAAAGCGTCGCCACCCAAGACGACGAAGACGACAACACCCAACCAGCTGACATTTTCACGCAGAGGTCGACGGACAGCTTTCACGATGAACAAGACGTTTCGCAAGACGGGACCACCATGGACGTCGCCACACACAATGAACCGATCGATTGCGAAAGACGCCTCCCGCAGTACACATCCACGTTCCATTGGTGACTCAAATGTGCCAAACCTTTGCTCAGAAAGGTCTTCATGCAATGTGGTAAGGAAGCAGCAGCATGGCATCGAGACACTACAAATTTTCATCACGCCGTCCTCCGCAAGCTCGATGCGCTCCGTCCATCACCTGAAACCCATAGGGAACGACAGCGTACTAAAGCTCGTCTCCTCACTCCCCATCGTGCGCGACTGTATGGTACCGCGGTGCGTTCCCGACGACAGGACCTCCTCCACGTCAAAACGCCATCCACAATCAATGCTGCATCCGACCATCGTCGTCCCCAGCATCACGACCTCTGACGGCGTTCACCACACAACACAGGCGGCAGTGGTGTCTGCCTTTGCTGAACATTATCGCCAATTTTATGACGACGAACCGATGACAACGCCAATTCCTGATGATCTCTATCCTTCCCCTGATCGGACCTTCACCGTAGAGGAGTCAACGTCCACGATGTCTGCAATCACCGCAGAAGAGGTGGTAGATGTGATCAACAAGGGGACCAAGTACAAATCACCAGTACCGGATGGTCTCCTCGTCGTGGAGTTTTACCGGGCGTTCTCCACGTTAATGCTTCCTCGCTGGGCGGAAATGATTCAGGAACTCTTTACTCCGTCCTTCCGAATTCCACCTGAATTCGTCACTGGCATTCTTCAACCTGTGCCCAAACCGAAAGGAGGGTCTCATGTCTCTGCATATCGCCCCCTTACATTAATGAATGCAGACTATAAAATCTATGCACGCCTCTTAGCAGCGCACATACGCACTGTCTTACCTACGGTCCTTTCACCGGAGCAGACTGCACGTGGTTGTGGGGCCACCCTACAAACAGCTCTAGGAGAATGCTGTGACCTTATCGAGCTGGCGGCAGTTTGTCGCCTTCGTGCAGCACTGGTCAGTTGGTCAGTTTATCTGCGGTAGGGACCAAACAGCAATGTCATCGGTCCTGCAGCACTGGTCTCCATCGATTTCACGAGTGCCTTTGATTGCGTTCGACACCCATTCCTCCTCATGGTGGCGATACGTATGGGGTTCCCATTACTCTTCGTTGATGCCATTCGCCGGTTACTGCTTCCCGCGGTCTCGATGGTACAAGTCGATGGGAGGCTTGTAGGGCCGATTCCTATACGCCGCTCTGTTCGTCAAGGATGCCCTATGTCTACTTTACTATATGCCATTGCACTTGAGCCCATCATCATTCGTCTTACCTCTAGACTGCAGAGTCTCACTTTACGTGACTGCACCTTGTCCATACTATGTTGCGGCACTGACGGGGGCCGGTCCCGTCTTTAACATGCAGTCTCTTAGATATCCTCCGACGAGCTTCTCTCAATCCACCGATCAATGTGGCACCTATTTCTCATTATTGTACCATGTCGCCAATTGTTTCCTAGAACTCAGCTACGTTCGGGCCAATCTTCCAGTCACCCGTCCTCCCCGTACAAAAGACCATTATCATTTATTTATGCTGTCCAACCCTTGCGACTCCATGGTGCTACAGCACCCTGACATTAAATGGCGAACGGTTTGGGGGTGTGTACATGCACCCTTTTTACCGTCGTCTGTGTCTGCGACTTTATCGCATGGGACTGGCCACCTCCCCACTCTGCCCTGACTGTCAGCTCGAAGACACCGACGAGCACCTTCTTACGGGCCCCCTAAAACGAAACGTTTGGCTCCTCATCCAACGAGTAGTGAGCTTTTACCTCTGTGCCCCGCCAACGACGGTAACCCCAGATTTCTTGTTGTTGTCCCAGACATTTCACTACCCTCTTGCTAAGCGCCATACACACATCTGGTTTCGAGGACAGGCTTTAGAATATCTCTTTCAGAGTGGTCCACAGACAGTCCTCGACTTCTGGTACAAAGTTGTAACCGTGCATAGCACCCTCACTCGAAAACCATCTTACCAGCAAACTTTTGCCGGTTCTCTCCGCAACGTCTTCCTTGATCCCCCTCAAAGTTGGTGTGTGTCATGCCTACCCGTCACATGATGCAACACTCTTATCCACGTTCTCATGCATCGACAAAAAGAAAAGGGAGAAGACAGAATATCTTTTATTTTGTTGCATTTAATGTTTTTGTTAAACTAACAATCATTTGTATTTATTTAAATTGTACCTTCAAGAACTGTTGCATTGTATATCTATATGTACTGTTAGTTTGTTCAATAAAAAAAGTAAGCAGGAGACCTGCGTTCAAGTCCCGGCTGTGGCACAAAAAAAAAGGTTGATAGAGCACTTGCCCGCCAAAGGCAAAGGTCCCGAGTTCGAGTCTCGGTCAGGCGCACATTTTTAATCTACCAGGAAATTACATATCAGCGCACACTCCGCTGCAGAGTGAAGATCTCATTATGTGATATGCTCTTTCCAAAATCCAAATATCAAAGTGTATTGATTATATGGAACTCAGCTCGTTCTGTTCCTTCACAAGGCGTCGAATGTTGCAGGTATATTGCCTTGCTACTTCTGTGAGTTCCAAATTAAATCAGACACAATGTAGCAGGGAGGGTTGGTTAAAAACAGAGGAATAGTTACACGATACATAGAGAGCTACCATCTAGAGCTTTTCTCAGGATCCTTAGGAGATACGTTCAAGGTTGGGGCAGCTAGTTTCGAAATAGAGTACAGAGTGCTGTTATGGATATGATTCGTTGTTAGGGTGGTAATGATCAAAGGTGTTGGTGAGCTCTTTGTCTCTGACTTTATACTACAAATGTGACAATACTTTTTGACTGCAATCCACAAAGGGGGTGATGGTCAATCGTAATAAAATCTTACCGAATTGATAAAGCGTTTCGGCTAAGGAACGTGTTTTCGTACCTCCTCTCTGCTGATGGCTATTTCCCACACTATGTAACAGTGTTCGCGTCATGTGATGTAGACAGTGTAAGAGGGTTCACGACATGTCAACATGTATATAGTACTCGCCAAATAATGGAGGGGGTAGTAGCAGTGATACAGAAATTGAGAACCATGCTGCTATATCATTGGCTCAGAGCATCACGAGATCGCTGCGACGATACGTTTTGTTGCTATGACAAGTCATCGAAAGCAGAGGTCTGGAACTCGATTAATTGCGTAAAATGTGTTAAAATTGTGGAAAACCACGTAAAATTGCGAAATTTTATTAAAATACGTAAAACTGGGGAATAAACATTAAAAATCATTGTTATCGAGCTCCAACCATGGCAGTTTTCTCATCCGTCATTGACAACAGTATCGTAGACCGAGGTCGTTGTGTTACTCAGTTACATTACGAAATACCGAGGATGGACGGAATCAGAATTTTTGTCCGCCCCGGTAGCTGAGTGGTCAGCGTGATGGAATGTGAATTGTAAGGGCCCGGGTTCGATTCCCGGCTGGGTCGGAGATTTTCTCCGCTCAGGGACTGGGTGTTGTGTTGTCCTAATCATCACCATTTCATCCCCATCGACGCGCAGTCGCCGAAGTGGCGTCAACTCAAAAGATCTGCACGAGGAGAACGGTCTACCCGACGGGAGGCCCTAGCCACATTTCATTTCATCAGAATTTTTGCGTGCTGTCAGGTGTACAAATGACTGTGTTTTTTCCGACAAGTAAACAGACAGTTTGAAAGCCACTTTTCTGTACAGATATTTGTGTGTCTGAAATATATGTAATACCCACACACATGACAATTTATTTACAAGATTCCATAGACTATAATTTTGAATGGTCACAGAGACCGCCCCCTCTGGTGAGTGCAACCCAAGAGATGCCCCTTACCACCACTAGGCGTAGCCAAGGGCTGTACAATGCTTTGTCCGTGACGAATCGTCTAGTGTTTTGATATAACTCTTCAGGCTTTCCCGGCGATCTAATGACATCTTGGGTTGTCGGGTGTTCTGCCGGATATCAGCGTCGTACTTGCACGATATTTCGGTCACGTAGCTCGTAAACTTCATCAGGTGCGACCTGAAACTCAGGTCGCACCTGATGAAGGTTACGAGCTACGTGACCGAAATATCGTGCAAGTACGACGCTGATATCCGGCAGAACACCCGACAACCCAAGATGTCATAAGTATTTGGATATTGTTCCAGGGGTCAGTATTTCCTAGAAGTGCGTTTGATTTCTGCAGACCTGAAACAGATATCACTGTCAATCCGACATAGAGCAAAGCAGAGCATCGCCAGCAGATGGATCTCTTTGTGTACCATCAGTGAGAGGATGGAACAGGCCTGGGAAAGCAAAACCTCCACCTACGGTAGGGTCCAACTGCAAGCTGGAAACAATATATCATTGTCGACCCAACACCGACCAAAGAAGTGCACATGTAGTTGATGGGCTCTTTGTTTACCATCAATGACAGGATAGAACAGTGGTGGAAAACCAGTATCCCTACCTACGGAGGAGGAGAGGGAGGGAAGGAAGGATGCACTCAAAGCATAACACACTCATGGCTATTGGGTTTTTTAAATAGTTGCTCACTTATAAGAGAATGATGTCTCTCTCCTCCTAAGATATAAGGGGCGTTCAAAAGGAAACGGGCTGGAGGCATAATTACATAAACCAGTATGTTAGAAGTATTGACCCTGGCTGTTGAGACACTTGTCCCACTGTGACTCAAGGCAGTGAATGGCTGTCTCATAGAATTCCCGGGGCTGTGATGTTAACCAGTTCTGCAAGTACAACTGGACATCGTCGTCCGAGGTGAATCGTTTGCCCCTCAGAGCCTTTTTAATGGAAACAAAAGAGGCGTAATCACAGTGAGAGAGGTCCAGACTGTATGAAGGATGGCCGAGAACTTCCTGTTTGAATTTCTGCGGGAGTTCAGCGACTTTGTTGGCCGTATGAGGCTTTGCATTCTCGTGGAGCAGAATGACCCCACGTGTGGGATTGCCTGGTCGTTTTGATTTAATCGATTGGCGAAGCATGGTCAAGATTTGCGAGTAACACTGGGTATTCACTGTTGTCCAGTGCTGCAGGGAGTGAATCAGAAGGGGGCCATCTTGGTCAAAGAAGAACGTCAGCATAACCTTTTCCGCACTCATGTGGATAGCCTTGGCTTTTTTTTGGTATTGGTGACCCTGGATGCTTCTACTTGAGACTTCGTCGTTTTGATTCTGGTTCGAAGTGATGACACCATGACTCATTTCCAGCCACCAATCATGCTAGGAACGCATTCCCTTCCCGAGCATAGCACTGCAGATGAGCAAGACACTGGGTCATTCCACATGCTTCCTGGTGTGGTTGAAGACTATTGGGCATCCATTGGGCACACACTTTGCGCATCTGCAGTCGTTCCTTCATGATGATGTGAACACTTCCGACGCTCAATCCGACCATGGCGGCTATGGCTTTCACTGTCACTCGGAGGTCCTGGGTAATGAGTGCATCCACCAGGTGGACGATGTCATCGGTAATGCAGTGTGGTGCTCCTGACAGTGCATCATCGGCTAACGACACCCGTCTTTCCCTGCCACGCCTTGACCCTTGCAAGGGGCATGCAGTGCTCGTCGTCCACTTGCGACATTCGTCGATGAATGCCCGTTTCTCCTCCTCCTTCCACTGTCAGAAAACGAAGAACATCTCGTTTCTCTTCTTTTGACACCTCCATGTTACCGTTTGCAATGCGACTGGCAGCGTTGGACGATTGATGCATACTGCTGCTAGCTCTGTATAGTCACGTGACGTGCACGTGTGCCCTCTAGCGCCGGGCTGTGAACTTCCACGCTCTGGTCGCAACCACATCTCGTTACAACGCCACGATATTAGCCTCCTGTCACCGGTCAGCGCATTCCAGACTCCGGCTCGTTTTGAAAGCCCCTTATACACTGCTACCACTCACAAGAAAAAATTACTATCTATCCTGGAATGTTCGCTCAATATTGGTTATTGTGTTGTTGTTTAATGCCATCAGCATTACAGTATTGGTGTAGTCTTCTACTCACCATAGTGTGTGGAACTTGCTAGCTGAATGTATGTTTAAAGGCTGCTGGATGGTGTTCAGCGTCTATTTTGTAGTATATTCTATGCAAGATTCAGTATTATCAGTTCAACATTGTTTGCATCAAGCATAAGTTCATACCACGACTGTCAGTTTTCACTTATTTAGCTGGAAATTTCATTGATTTTAGTACTACGTCCGCTGTTTGCACTACTGCCATCACAGTATTCGTTTTAAAAGCGCGTGAGGTGAGGTCTGTCGGTACAATATTCACTGCCTGGAGAGTGAGTTTACATTTATTTAGCTGGTGATTTCATTGCTTTTAGTATTATATCCACTACTGGCTCTGTGTTTTTAAGGAATAAGACTGCATCCATTACATGATGTGTGATGAGGTATGTTATTATAATATTCATTGTAGCAAGCATAAGAATCACACCTGGAGAAGACATGATGGTAATACCTCATGCAGCAAATGACTGTTTCTTTTTATTCAGTCACTTTTTTTTAAGTAAATGAGCTGACATTACAGAAGCTGAGCTGCTAAGAACGGCAACACTTTAGGCAGACACACGGTGTTTTAGTCCAGGAGTAGCAAGGTACCTGTGTAAAATTCCTCCATGGCCTACCCCTCTGCCGTCTGTACAACACGAATCTGATCCTCCCATGGTATATGAGAACGCACGCGCGCGCGCACACACACACACACACACACACACACACACACACACACGCACACACACAAAGCTGTTATTTGGTACAGTGGAGCATCTGAAACCTCTACTACACAGCCGTTGGACAATTCACCTGAAGAAGAAGAATAAACGCGGTATTGAGGAGCTGTAACCACATACAGTGGCAGCGGCTAGGGAGTGCTGGCAGTTTTCTCCACCGATGGGTGGGGCAGAGCAGGCGGATTGGTGTACAGTGAGATGCCATACGTGCCATACTCGTGTCTCTTATTTACGCGCGATGTAATATTTCAGTGTGTTTCCTAAATGTGACTGATTTTACATCGACGAGGACGACTTTCAGACACTGCTGGCACATCCAGAAAGCTTGAAAGCACATGTCTGTTGACCGTTCAGTTTTTCATCCGTGACAAATAGTCAGTTATTTTGTTACTGTTCTGTCCTTACGAGAGAAATACGTGTCTGTATGAGAAATACGTGTTACAGCTTGCAGGAAGCGTCCTGTTCTTGAGTCTTTTGTCCATCTGTGACTTACTTCTCCAGACCGGAGATAGTGTATCACTACCAGCACATGGATCTCTTTGTCTAGCATTAGCGACAAGTTAGAACAGGCCTGGAAAATCAATATCCCTATCTATGGGGGAGGTGAGGGAGGGAAGAGTAGACGTAGGATGGGAAGTAGGAGGGGAGGTAAGACTGGTTCTAGGCTGGTGAGTCTATATCGAAATGAACACACGTGCAGCTGCTGCCACTCTTTCCTGGAGATATCTTTTGGGGTCAGTTTCTGTTGTAATTGTGTTATGAGAATGATTTTTCTAAATTCCCGGTGCATGTATTGCATTATGATCCATTGTTTACGAGTTGTGGTTTTTTCACGTCAATTTCGATGTGTAAATAGAGCAGTGAAGCATTTTCCATCAGTTTATCAGCCAGCCTACACTTCAGTGATGATTTGCTACTCTACCCTTTCTTACCACTTATGTATGTGTGTGTCCAAGTTCCTCAGCAGCTACTTCACTTGTAGATCTGTAGGAGGCTACTCTTCCCACACTTCAGTGATAATTTCCTGTCCTATCCCTTCTTACCATGCATCTGTGCACACGTTCGTCAGCAGCTATACACTTGGTGATCTGTAGGCGGCAATTCTTCTGGCAGCGACTGTAGGAAAGTTCTCTGCCAATTTCGAGCGGTATTGTGAACTAGGGCACACACTAGGGCGAACATATACAGACTTGAAACTTCCTGGCAGATTAAAACTGTGTGCCCGACCGAGACTCGAACTCGGGACCTTTACCTTTCGCGGGCAAGTGCTCTACTATCTCAGCTACCGAAGCACGACTCACGCCCGGTCTCACAGCTTTACTTCTGCCAGTATCTCGTCTCCTACCTTCCAAACTTTACAGAAGCTCTCCTGCGAACCTTGCAGAACTAGCACTCCTGAAAGAAAGGATACTGCGGAGACATGGCTTAGCCACAGCCTGGGGGATGTTTCCAGAATGAGATTTTCACTCTGCAGCGTAGTGTGCGCTGATATGAAACTTCCTGGCGGATTAAAACTGTGTGCCCGACCGAGACTCGAACTCGGGACCATTGCCTTTCGCGGGCAAGTGCTCTACCATCTGAGCTACCGAAGCACGACTCACGCCCGGTCTCACAGCGCACACGCACACTCCGCTGCAGAGTGAAAATCTCATTCTGGAAACATCCCCCAGGCCGTGGCTAAGCCATGTCTCCGCAGTATCCTTTCTTTCAGGAGTGCCAGTTCTGCAAGGTTCGCAGGAGAACTTCTGTAAAGTTTGGAAGGTAGGAGACGATATACTGGCAGAAGTAAAGCTGTGAGACCGGGCGTGAGTCGTGCTTCGGTAGCTCAGATGGTAGAGCACTTGCCCGTGAAAGGCAAAGGTCCCGAGTTCGAGCCTCGGTCGGGCACACAGTTTTAATCTGCCAGGAAGTTTCATATCAGCGCACACTCCGCTGCAGAGTGAAAATCTCATTCTATATACACACTTACAGTCGGAAAGGGAACAAAACCCTTTTCAAGGGTCCTAAGTCGAGCCCAATACCCCAAGGTGACCATTCAAAATGTGGTCATGTGGTAGTGGAATATGACGAAATTGTCCCTTAAACTGTGGATTGACAGGCCATAAAAAATTTAAAAAAAATAAAACACACACACGCACACACACACACACACACACACACACACACACACACACAGCTCCAGCACAGGTAGTAGTCTCTATGAGAGGCAAGGCAAATTGCACCCTCAGTCCATCCTGCTGCATCACCGTTATTTAGTGAAGGATGTTCCCCCTACGCCCATCAGTTAACACCTCCTTCCATCCCTCCTGTAGGAGGCTAGGTACGCAATTCTCAGCTGTATGCTTACAAGTAATACACTTATTAAACTCCTCTCTGTTAAACACCAACATCTTGTCAATTGAACACGTTTGCTGGGAATCTAATTAATTAATTTAATTAATGTTTAAATAAATAAACAATACAGCGCTTGAATTGATTGCCCATTTCATGTCATGAGATCCATCTTTTTTTTTTTTTCAGGAGAGCGTTTTTCCATCGTCCCGCCAATTTTAAGCAGTTGCGTTTATTTGAATTTCAAGCAGCGAGGCTGTAGGATAATTGTCAGTTCGGTTTCCTCGCCAAAATTTAGTAAATTCATCCAGTAGGATAATACCCAAAAAATATATGAAGTGAATAAATGAAGACAGTAACTTACGTCTTCCTCTCCAGAAGCTCAGCAAAAATTGAGTTTTTCCCCAGTAGTTCAAATGGGGAGGAGGAGGGGGCAGGTGGCTGGGCCAGCCAAGGAGAGCCGCTATCACGAATAAATTTGGCAACAATGGAGATTGTGGTGAAACGAACTTCGTTTCACTACTAACAATACTAAACACGAGCAACACTAACACACACTGGTGGTGATTCTACTTGTCACAAAGAATTGCAATTCTAATCATTTATACAGGGTGATTTTTTCCACCGTGTACAAACACCAGGGATTAATCGATGAGAGGATGCGGAACAAAAAAGGTCTGATGAACTTATGTCCGGAAATGCATGGTTTTCATACAGGAAACCATTTATTCAATCATACTTTGTTACAGATACTGCGGTCTAATACGCGCTGTATCATGTAGCCACAGTTACAGTATGCATGGTTTCCTCCTAGAGCTTGATACTGTTCCTCATACAATATACCCTAGCACCCTCTTCTGCCGTAGTAATTGCTATTGTTGTGTCCGATTCACTTCTCTTGCTGACTCACCTTGTAGTGGATGTGATACATCGTTGTACGTAATGGCTACGTATTCGAATCGAGAGCTAGCCGACATGGTGTTCACTTACGGAAAGGCAAATAGCAACGGGCCACGGGAGCAAGGTTGTATCAGGAGACTTATCCCAGCCGACAACAACAGCAGCATTCAATGTTTGCAACAGTTTTTCGCCGTTTGTCTGACACAGGGTCGTTTCAGGAAGCAGAAAATCATGAAGGACGTACCCAAAACGTTCGGACAACAGACCTGGAGAAAAATGTGATTAACACTGTGGAAGGCGATCGCCGTGTCAGTACTTCGCAGTTGGCCCGCCAGTACAGGGTAAGCCCGACGACTGTGTGGAACATTCTCCATGACAATTGTTACTACCCTTATCACTTACAACGTTTGCAGGGCTTACTAGAGACAAACGTTTCATATAGGGAGCAGTTTTGTTACTAATTTCTTCACCAGGCAACCCCGATTCAGGAATGTGTGTCATCCATCCTATTCACAGGTGAGGCCACCCTTACGCGGAGTGGTAACACTTTCATAACAGTCATCTGTGTGATAGTATGCAGAACCCCCATGGTATGGTGTCAGCGAATCAGCAGCATCGGTACAGCCGGAATGTGCGGGCCGGGATAATTGGCGACCATATTTTGGGACCAGTTTTCCTTCCACGGCCGGCCGAAGTGGCCGTGAGGTTAAAGGCGCTGCAGTCTGGAACCGCAAGACCGCTACGGTCGCAGGTTCGAATCCTGCCTCGGGCATGGATGTTTGTGATGTCCTTAGGTTAGTTAGGTTTAACTAGTTCTAAGTTCTAGGGGACTAATGACCTCAGCAGTTGGGTCCCATAGTGCTCAGAGCCATTTTCTTCCTTCCACGTCTTTTAACAGACCGGGACTATCGGCGTTTCTCACGGGTGACTTTGTCTCCCCTGCTGGAAGAAGTGCCATTGATGATTCTAAAGGTTATGTGTCTGCTACATGATGGTGCACCAGCCCACTTCGCCGTTAACGTCCTGACGCATCTCAACTACGTCTTCCCTGCACGGTGGATAGAACAAAGGGATCCAGTTGCATGGCTTGCTCGTTCACTGGATCTCAAACTGTGCGATTTCTGATTATGGAGCCATTTCAGAAGTATCGTATATGCAGACCCCTTTCCAGATGTGGAGACACTGGAGCAACGTATTCATGCTGCCTTTGACACTGTTCGGATGCAGCCTGTCAGATGTAAATGTGTATACGTACCCGCATGCGTTGAGGCACATGGAAACCATTTTCTACATATACTGTAATTGTGGTAGCATGATACAGTGCGTATTAGTCCGCAGTCTCTCTAACGATGTATGATTGAATAAATGGTCTCTAACATGGAAACTATGCATTTCCGGACATATAGCCCCTTTTTGTTCCATATCGTCTCATCGATCAATCCCTAGAGTTTGTACATGGTGGAAAAAGTCACCTTGTATACCTTCCAATTGGGTGTACTTCTACGAAGACACACTGACATCCGATCATGTCTTCTGAGTGCTTCGCATTTTTGTCAGGTAGTGCGTATACGTAGGATAGACATTCAGTTTTATTTATCACCTCGGAAACATAATTATGTAAGAGGGGAGTTCAAAAAAATAAGTTATACATTAATATGGCAGGACACGTAGCTTCTATGGCCAAGTAACCATTTCAGTATGACTGGATGCGACATTGCATTTGGTTCACACACCGTTAGAATTTCACTGTGAATCTGTGTACGGTTTAGAAGTTTTGTCCATAAGAACCGTAATGTCCTGGGTATTTCATCTTTGAAGTACGTTTCCAGTTGCTACGTCATTTCAGTCACACGCTATGATGCACCTCTTATCCGCTCAGCTACAGAACTGGGCCTGCAGAGTATTTACTCTCTTCTGGCAACGACCCTTCTATTGAGCAAAGACCTTAGCGTGTGACCACATGCGTAACTTACTTTGTAAAGTCTTTAAGTGACTAATTTTTTGTCTGTTTTCAGTCCTCGCACACAATGAAACCCCGGTGGTTCAAATGGCTCTGAGCACTATGGGACTTAACATCTATGGTCATCAGTCCCCTAGAACTTAGAACTACTTAAACCTAACTAACCTAAGGACAGCACACAACACCCAGCCATCACGAGGCAGAGAAAATCCCTGACCCCGCCGGGAATCGAACCCGGGAACCCGGGCGTGGGAAGCGAGAACGCTACCGCACGACCACGAGATGCGGGCTAAACCCCGGTGCCACAGTACCACAGCACGCCGCTAGAGTCCATGATCTATAGATTGGAGTGTACGGCAACATTTCGCCATATATGACAAAGTGATTACATGGCGCAGACGGTTCCGCTGTGGACAAACAAGTGTGAATGATGAAGAACGAAGCGGAAGATCACATCTTTGTGGAGGAAGGGGAATCACAAGAAAAGTGAGGCCGTGATGGACGAACACCGGCGAATCACCATCGAGACGATAATGGAGTAAGTGCTATCAACGTCTTGCGCGACGTTTTTAACCAGACAGAGGTGGATATCCGCTGGTTTCCGATACTGCTTCCATACGAGTGCGTGTTGAAATGTAATTTCTCCGACCTTTTTACGTGAAAATTCCTAAAGCAAACTTTATTAACTTCTACATCTTCATTCTTCATGTCTAGGTTTTTATTTCTCAACATACTCACTCTGGTGAAGAACACATTTCTCCCATCGAGAGATCAGTTTGTTTATACCGTTTGTTCTTTAGGACATGTGCGAAAGAACAGACACCACGCATTCTTATAACCAGTTTACCTCGATGGGCAATGAATCCACAACCTTCAGGGCGGAAGCACATTTACATTCGACCTCCAGCGGAAATCCAAAATTAGGGAACATGGATGACATGGACGGCGCTGCAGATAGGTTGCGCTAGGTGGGAATGTGAGTTGGCTGGGGAGCCTGCCAAGATACTCCGCGCTTTTGCGATAAATATTGTGTCTGGGTGGTAGTCCTCATAAAATCCCGGTGCAGCTGATATCACTAGTTCATTCCAGTTCCTTTCCTTTCTTCCCCCTCCACGTTCAATTTACATAACAAGTACAAGTGGGTTGAATTCATAATTAAGACAGAAAGTAATTACAGATAATGGCTACGAGTGGGCATTGATTTAAATCAATGGGAAGAGTTGAACATTTATACCGGACAGGGATTCGAACCTGCGTCTTCTGCTTACCAGGCAGATGCCACTGTGTTCCCTGCTCACGGGTCTGCAACAGGTTGGTTGGTTGGTTGGTTGGTTTTGGGGAAGGAGACCAGACAGCGTGGTCATCGGTCTCATCGGATTAGGGAAGGATGGGGAAGGAAGTCGGCCGTGCCCTTTCAGAGGAACTATCCCGGCATTTGCCTGGAGTGATTTAGGGAAATCACGGAAAACCTAAATCAGGATGGCCGGACGCGGGATTGAACCGTCGTCCTCCCGAATGCGAGTCCAGTGTCTGCAACAGGTTGGTTGGTTGGTTGGTTTGGGGAAGACCAGACAGCTTGGTCATCGGTCTCATCGGATTAGGGAAGGATGGGGAAGGAAGTCGGCCGTGCCATTTCAGAGGAACTATCCCGGCATTTGCCTGAAGTGATTTAGGGAAATCACGGAAAACCTAAATCAGGATGGCCGGACGCGGGATTGAACCGTCGTCCTCCCGAATGCGAGTCCAGTGTCTGCAACAGGAATCGAAAGTGGAGATACAAGGGTTTATCTTTTTTGTTTCTTAGTTGTTTATGTGTTTTACTTACAAAGTAAATACCGCACTAACTGAGTAAACAGCTGAGCATGGAGATTGTCCAGGTTGTCTTATGGCCCCTAAATATTTGAGCGCGGGTGCTTTCGTGATGGGCACTGTCGTTCCTGGGACTAGCCCTCTGTCGAGACCCATATACTACGTCTTACACAGATAGAAGATATTGTCCGTCACTGTACCGTACTGTTGAAGCTATCGTAGCGCTGTCTGTATGTCATCCCCTGACACGACCACGAATACAACATCGTTGGCATGTGTGCAACAACTGAACGTCACGGTCCGCAATCAAACCTCTTCCAAGCGTCGGTGAAGACCATACAGGGCTGCGTTAAGGTCTACTGCAAATAAAAAGGCGAACAAGAGGCATCCTTGTCTCATGAAACGCTCAGTAGAAATGAGTTCTGATCGATAACAATTCGCAGTTGCCCTCGAATGTGCTCCGTGAATCAAGTGCAAGACTACATGTACAAACACGCGGGGGAGGCCCATGCGTTCCATGATCGCTTGCAGAAGGCTATGATTGGTGTATTCGAATGCGTGGTCGAAACCCGCCACAACAAGAGCACCGCTGAGGTTGCAGGCTGACATTAGTGCGATCACATCCCTATACGATCTCAACACCATGTGAACATTGCTCTTTCTACCGAGGCACGTTTTATCGGTATGTATTGCATTCTTCACTGTGAAGTACAGACGGGCATGGAGTATGCGTGTAAAAAGCTTATAGTTGGCGTTCAACAAAGTCAGGGGTCGATAGAAATGCGGGTGCTGCCCACCTCCAGGTTTCGGCACGCAGATCATGATGCCTTCTGTAAATTTGGTGGGAACTCAGATGGTGGGCGTCTTAAGTTTTTTTTACATTTGGACCCATCTTGCGCACATGAGACAGGAGGAGGAGTGGTTGAACTCAACAGGGAGCCCATCAGCCCCAGGTGGTTTATTCAATGCACCACTGTTCGAGGCCATATCCATTTCGTCCTTGGTAATGACTGGCAGAAGCGCGTCGTCGTCCTGCACAGCATCAGTGGTTGCATGTCGTGCAGCACGTTTGCCATTCCCACATTGCTTCTTGGGGCTTTAGCATTGAAGTAGCGATATCATTCTGTGAACGCTCAGGTAACACCTGTTTGTGTCACAGCTTGCCTCCCCACCGCTATTTCCACTGCCTTTATGAACATGCGTATGCGATGACGTCTTTCTCGTACTATGTGATACAGCAATGCTATCAAGATCGTTGACGGTCTGGTGATGGCGGTTGCATTGCCATTTCCCTTAATAGCGTGTAATAAAATTCTGAAGTCGCCCGTTGCCAGCCGGACTTACCTCTGCCACAGCCGATAAATGCCCTGCGTATGACAGGTTTGACACAACTAATCCACCACACTGAGCTATGATACTGCTAACCACAGCTACTCAAAACTCCTAGGAAGCTAGGGACCTTTGCTGATGGACAAATTCGTAGTTGGTGCATAATTCAAATTTCAACTAAAGGACAAATTTCATTATCAGAATAACAATATAAGATTTTAATTCGGACCTTTGTCCTCTTAAGAAAATATACAAATGGCTTTCACAAATAGCAGAAGCTTCTACTTAAAATTCTAAATTATTTACACCCGTTAAGTTAATGAATTTAACAAATGTAAAAGCAAACAAACTCAGAATCTTAAAACTTTGATTTAAATCAATTGCTAGCTGCATCAACAAATGAAAAGGCCAGCTCTTAAAAAATGAATAGATGAAGTTTTGTCTTGTAAACATATTCATGAGAAAGGTTAACAACACCAACTGAAATACAGAAATAATAGAATGTTTAAGCCAATTGCTTAATTGGCCAAGGCTCCGTACGGACCCACAGTGAGGTTGCTGTCAAGAAGGACACCAACAGCACTGCCAGGGAAGCAACGGCCGGGTCCGCGCGGCAAGGTAAACTGACAACCGGCCAGACCAGAAAGAGCGCTTCCGAAATCTATTAAAAAAAATTAAAGTTAGAATACACAATGACAGACCAAATACACACAAAGGAAATAGATTTACTACATTATTACAGGACCCAAAGAGCGCATGAGAGTAAGACGGGCAGGCTCAAGTGACAATGTGTAATCCTACAAAGGGCCTTTTAAAGCTTATCAGTGGTCACAATGAAACTGACTACACAAAAGCTCTGCCCTTCATATCAAATAAAGTCTAAAACCAAAAGTGGGCAAAGAGGAAACTAACTAACATACTACATCAAATTAACACCGCAAGGAACCTTTGAAACAAGCAGTAAAACTCGAATTAGACTCCGCTCCGCGGAAACACCACTTCGGAACCATGGACTTCTTACGTTCCGGACAACATGTCACCATAAGTTTCACAAATCTTCACAGGTTAACAGCAGAATACGAATCATACGTAACTTGATGCTTCCAGTTACGCGATGAGAAGATGTCCAGCATGAGATGACGGACCCGCCACCGTTTCGCACGCAAACGTGCCGACTAATCAGCGCCATCCACCCGGCCCACGGCAAAACGGCGAGGACGGCCTTCGAAACATGTTGCCACGTTGAACGCCGACCGGAGAGAGAGCACTCGGCCACATGCCAAGCCGTGAAACCAAAGGCGGAACAGTCAGAGATACAAGACCAGACGAGTGCCGATATCAGCGACGCAAGTTAAGCATAACTATCGCCAGTCGCCACGGCTCACACACCAATGTGGAACTGTAAGCTCGTGCCGCCGTTCGCATGGCCTCAAAGTATCCTCAGTCTCACTGCGACAGGCTTCATTACAGAGGTGGAAAACATTCAGTTTCCACGGTCCTCTACTAAGTCTTGTCCATTTCCGAGGCAAAGCAACGGCGCAAATATAAGTTTGGTGGTTAGTAAAAGGCGTTGGGCATATCTTAGTGCCAATTGTCACCGCACAGTGCTCTTGTGACACGTACACCCTATTTAAGTGGCTGCCCATGAGGTTAGTAAGGTACATGTACCTGTGATTGTCGTTTGTTGTAGGATCCATGTGTCTTGCCATGCGAAGTCCCGCACCAGTGCTCGAAGTGCTTGGCAGAGGACAAAGTGCAAGTATTGGTCCTCGGGCTGCAGAAAACAGCTGAAATAGCGGCCCACTGTGTAATGTTCGGCATTTCCTTGAAACAATGAAGTCACCTCCGCAGATTAGAAAACGGCCTTTCCCGGCATTCGACGAGCCTGATGGCGCATAAGCGTTCACTAAACGGACTGCACCGACCGTCAGAGTGACACCACGCACAGGCGGAAGGTAAGTCACGTCCGACGCCTCAATCCCTTCCTTTGACAGAACGGCCATGCCACGACTGCCGTCGCCAGCCGGTAAACTACACACATCAAAAAAAGTTTTGCATCACCTGGGTTCTGAGAGCTCCGGGACCTTTACAGAAAATTGGAATAGAGATCAACATAAACATTATTTCCGCCCTTTTTATTGCTCATGAAAACCACCCATTGCATCTTGTACCACCATACAGCGAAACCTTCAGAGTGGTAGAGCAGATTGCTTTACACACTGGTACCTCTAATACCCAATAGCACGCCCTCTTGCAGTGATGCATGTCTCTATTCGTCATGACATGCTATCCACAGGTTCATCAACGCACTGTTGGTCCAGATTGTCCCAGACCTCAACGGCGATTCGGCATAGATCCCTCAGAGTGGTTGGTGGATCGCCTCGTCCATAAACAGCCCTTTTCAATCTATCCCAGGCATGTTCGATAGGGTTCATGTCTGGAGAACATGCTGGCCACTCTAGTCGAGCAATGACGTTATCCAGAAGGAAGTCATTCACAAGATGCGTACGATGGGGGCACGAATTGTCGTCCATGAAGACAAATGCCTCGCCAATATACTGCCGATATGGTTGCACTATCGGTCGGAGGATCGTACAGCCGTTACGGTGCCTTCCATGACCACCAGCTGCGTACGTCGGCTCCACATAATGCCACCCCAAAACAGTAGGGAACCCCCACCTTGCTGCACTCGCTGGACTGTGTGTCTAAGACGCTCACCCTGACCGGGTTGCCTTCAAACACGTCTCCGACGATTGTTTGCTTGAAGGAATATACGACACTCATCGGTGAAGAGAACGTGATGCCAATCCTGAGCAGTCCATTCGGCATGTTGTTGGGCCCATTTGTGCCGCGCTGCATGGCGTCGTGGCTGCAAAGATGGACCTCGCCATGGACGTCGGGAGTGAAGTTGCACATCATGCAGCCTATTTCGCACAGTTTCAGTCGTAACACGACGTCCTGTGGTTGCACGAATAGCATTATTCGTCATGGTGGAGTTGCTGTCAGGGTTCCTCCGAGCCATAATCCGGAGGTAGCGGTCACCCACTGCAGTAGTAGCCTTTGGGCGGCCTGAGCGAGGCATGTCATCGACAGTTCCTGTCTCTCTGTATCTCCTCAATGTCCGAACAACATCGCTTTGGTTCACTTCGAGACGCCTGGACACTTCCCTTGTTGACAGCCCTTTCTGGCACAAAGTAACAATGTGGACGCGATCGAACCGCGTTAGTGACCGTCTAGGCATGGTTGAACTACAGACAACAACAGCCGTGTACCTCCTTCCCGGTGGAATAACTGGAACTGATCGGCTGTCGGACCCTTCCGTCTAATAGGCGCTGCTCACACATGGTTGTTGACATCTTTGGCCGGGTTTAGTGACATCTCTGAACAGTAAAAGGGACTGTGTCTGTGATACAATATTCACAGTCACCGTCTATCTTCAGGAGTTCTGGGAACCTGAGTGACGCAAAACTTTTTTTGATGTGTGTATAAGCGCCGTAATCGTAAAGTCTAATCTTACGTCAGGTCGCACCTCTTGGAGCAAAACTACGTGTCGGCCACCTGTAGCACATCCCTTAAGATTTGTATCTTTACCATGCTGCGACTGCAGTTGATGTTAACAGTATTTGTGCGGTGTACGTGTGACATAGCAATTAATTAGGTGGGCTGGGAATGGTCACGGCATCGCGATAACCACCGAATGATCTACGTCTCGTCACTGGGGCGGCAAACACGCAAGTTAAAGGTCACCTTGCATGCGAGGCCCGGCCGACGCAGCGTCGGCGTGGGCCATTGGTTGATCATCTTTCTCCTGCACCCCATGGTTAAGTTCCGTGTCATTAGCCCAGTCTCCCAGTGCATATTGTGTGTCGGTTTCCGTTGGTCGATGTGCACCAGTTTCCGCACTCGTGAGATAATCCTGCTGCATTATAGCCTCGATCTCGTTGCCATGCGTTTGGTGCTCCATATCGGCCTTTGACAGCTGCGTGACGCAAGGGGCTGCATCTAATCCAGCTGGTAGTGATGTGTTGTGGTCATCCTCGTCCTCCGACTGCGCATCTCCCTCGTGCAGCCACTCTTCTGTAGACGACCGCCCTTCTTACACAGTTTTGGAGACTTCTGTTTGCGTTGGCACGTCTCCTGCATCACGCGTGGGTTGAGGGTCGTATTATCCTCTTTAACTCACACTTCCGCATCGAGAGAACGGATCGACTGTACCGTCACTTGTTGCTGACCCCCATATGTTTCGGGGGTGACAGGACGGAGATGCTGCTGGATCAAATGTGACTGCTAAAGTACAGGATCGCAACTAGAACTTACGGTCATTTGAGATGAGGGCTGGTCTTGCTCGACACCCATATCATTCCTCAACGGCTGCACTTATGCGAGAGGGAGGGACGTCATATGCGGCGTCAGTATCTGTTCTTTAGAAGGTGCCTGTAGGAGACATCCTCCACAAGGCTAAGAACTGTGCCATACGGCCGTAAAGTGCCTATGACCAGAGCGGCAGGGACCTGAAAGAGGAGCACGAAAACGCGCACCGTTAAATCTCCCAGACCAGCGTGATCAACAGCCACAAATGGCAAAAGCGGAATCCACTCGCGGGTCTGGGTAGTAGCCACTCACATGCCGCTTCGTCTATGAGCTTGAGGTAAGCTGTGCTCGAGACAATGGACAGATGAATTCCTTTGTGGTTATAAGTTCATCACGTCACGCAAAAAAGTTTGATTTCACGAGCTTAGGTCGAGTGTAAGCTGAACGTAAGCTTGATCGTCGCATTTCCGTACGAAGGAGCCGTCGCGTTTCGAGACGATCTAAATAACACTACTACCAACCCCGCGCGCAAGTAAACAAACACTCGCTAGAGGAGCGCGGCTCGAAGCGCTGAGCACATCTGCACCGCTGCACAGCCGTAGGCTAACTAACCACTAAGCCATCTGGGCACAGTGGTCATAGCAACTGCACGGACTACCCTAGCATGCCTCCGGTAAGTCCCAGATTCTCAACTTATCCACAATTACTAATGTGATGCACCTTGCTCATTATCCTCAATACTCGCGGCATTCCGCCCATACCGTAAGAGTTCAAGCCTGGTGTGCATCCGTACTGGGTGATCATTGCCCATCCACGCCATAATGATATATTATGTGGTGATAGTCACCACATATTCGGAGTTCAGAATTATCCTGCTCATTGTGCGTTTCCTTTTCGGCCTATAGAGCGGAGCTTTCATCCGTTTTCTCAATCAAAGCCCTATGAAAACATGGAGTTTCGATGTATTTCGGATATAATCATGTCTATTGTACTGAATTTTGTTTCCGGGGACGAAGAGCATATGAGGCTAGGTTTGTTACGTACTTGCATGTTCCACGAATCATAATTGAGATATCCAGCTACATTACTTTCCAATTATCCTGCAGTTCCTCAGTGATATGATTTCAGTTTTTATTTGAAGTTGATTTTATTATCTATTAGATTGCTCCCATTACTAGATAAGTGGTCAAAGAATACCTCACTCCATTCTGTGGCCCATCAAGGCTAAGTGGTGGATAGAAACTCATCTATAAGGCCGTTACTCATACTTTCGAATCGTGGTTGATTGTGGGCAACAAACTTCATCAGGGAGGCCGTTATCAACATGTTCAACAAACACATTTTTCCTCAATGAAGAGCTGTCCCAGAATATGATGCCAGAATATCTTAGTGACTGGAGTCAGGTTTTTGATATTTTTATCCATAAAGTTTGTTGTGATCGTTAACTTAAAAATTGCAGTGCGTGGTCATTTCCTGTAACATATGACTTCCGTTTCAGGTTCTTATTAACATAAAGGAGCAATCATTTTTATTATTCTTTCATTTATTGATTTTTCCTCGTATATTATTTATAACTGTATCGTCAGGCCTTGTGCAGCACAGACGATTTTTATCTAAGATTAACGGCAGTCCGTTCGTAGACAACGAGTAATGTGAAAAATATAATAGAAACACTATTTACATCTTCAAATGGTTCAGATGGCTCTGAACAGTATGGGACTTAACATCTGATGTCATCAGTTCCCTAGAACTTAGAACTACTTAAACCTAACTAACCTAAGGACATCACACACATCCATGCCCGAGGCAGGATTCGAAGCTGCGACCGTATCGGTCGCGCGGTTCTAGACTGAAGCTCCTAGAATCGCTCGGTCACAACGGCCTGCTACATCTTAAAGAGCTGAAAGTTCTCCATTAGGGTAGATTGTGATATTTGCATAGGCAACAAAGTGAACTATTTCAGATTCTAGGACTTACGATTGTAGATCTTTTATGTGTAACAAGAACAAAAGCACACCAATTATCGATTCCTGTTGTACAATTGTAGAAAGTATACCATCCTCTGAAGATGCTGTCGAGACCAGTACATGGAGTCGGAGTGCCACTGTGGAGCGTGGGCTTGTGTACCTTGTCGAGTAGTTAATGCGTTTCTTAATGCGACATACTGCATTCTTTTAGTTATATAGTATGAAAACCAGTTACCAGCAAGATCTCCGATACCGTAATATTTTAGCTTCTCTGGGGGAATACTGAGAAACGCAGTACCAAATACTTTTCACAAACTACGGAAGACACTAGTAGTCTGTATTTTGTCATTTAAATTTTGCATCGTCCGAACTGAAAAATGGCATGTAGCAATGGTCTTCAGACAACTCACGCACTTTTATCAACCTCATAAAACTGCAATCACTAGCGAATCAATTATTAATATCATTGCCGGAACATTGATTCAACGAGAAAGAGGTGGTGCCGATAGCTAAATATACTACATCATCCGATAGCATATTTCATAATATATAAGTTTTCTAAATAATTAGCTTTACTAATTCACCATAAGTTTTAATCTTATTATACTATTGTTTACTTGTTTTTCCTTTACCCCATGTTCACATCTGACTTGTACTTATGGTTGAAAGCGAGGCACCGTATTCACACTGGAAAGTGACGGGAGAGTAGTTATGTGACGAAACTGCAGAAAAAATACGCTGAAACTTCAGACAAAGCAATCGCAAATAAACCTTCAGGGATCCTCTTACGAAAGCTTTGTTCCAAACGTTCTGTAACCAAAATAATTGCCTCCGGTCGTTAAACTTCAAGTAACGGCACACAGAAACACCAGAGAAGACAATAGGCCGTGCTCTTTTGCGGCTGCGCCTATTAGCATTCTGCTGCCTCATCAAGGGACAGAAACCACTCACCTCTCCCAGAAAGAAAAGAACAAAAGAGGGGAAGAGCAGGTCTTTGTGGGTGGTAGCTAAGAAAAAAGAAGAAAAGGAAAGAAGGTTACAATTCAAATTTAAGTAACGGCGAGATCTTTAAAGAAGATGTAACCGAGCATAGATGGGACAAGGTTACTAAAGGAAATCACCATGACTACGCTGAAGGAAGCATCCAGACATTTGCCTAAAGGGATCTAGAGACAGTTATCATTATTATAGTCTTATTATTATAAAGCATTTACAAGCTACGTAAGCTCTTTGTTGCTGATTTAACTACTTCTGCCACAATCTTCATAAATCTATGTTCATGTGATCTCAATACACGACCAGGTAACTTAATGGTTTTAGCTTTCATATTTTCTATGATGTTACTTTCTTGAAATAGGTTATGTATTTCGATCTTTTCTGAGATCTGCCGTTTTCCACAGGCAGGGTCCTTCACTGCTCAAAATACATGAGGATGCAAAAGTTAAAAACATAGCTTTATGAAACTTAGACCATATATAGAAAGAGCTGCTACATTATAGGACAAAGTGACTGAAAGGAATTCACAACGAGACGAAAAGAAATGATACTTTTATTCCATGATAATAATTACACTGATATCACCGCGAATTAAGATGGTCCCATGGACATTACAAAAGGTAGGACATGGTTCTTAATAGGATGTGTGCTCACCACGGACGTGATACCACGCTGCCACAGGATTGATAAAGAGTTCTTGTGATAGTTCGTTCCATTCCTCCACAACTGCTCGGTGGTCGTTAGTGCGTATGGACGTGCTCCGATACGTCAGTCCATTGCCTCCCACACGTGCAAGACGGAATTTAAGTCAGGGAAATTGGCAGACCAACCCATTCGCCGAATATCCTCTTGTTGTAAGAGCTCCTACACCTGCGCTGTTAGATGCGGTCGCGCATCTTCATCCAAAGAAAGAAAAAAAAGGTCAGGCCCGAATGCAAAACCGAAAAGAGACGAACTTGGGGAAGGAGTACAGCGTTGCGATAATATTGACCGGTGAGTGTATCATGTTTAAAGATTTGGAGGTCAGTATGCCCATGCAACATTACGCCTCCCTAACCCATAACACCTGAACCACCAAAACGATCATGTACGACAATGTTATAGGGTGCATTATGTGTTCCTATCTCTCGCCTTATGAGGGTACGTCCAGAATCACTAATTAGGCTCAAACCACTATCATCCTCCAAGAGCACGCGACCCCACTCGTCGTTGGTCCACTCCCTATGCTCTAGGCATCATCGCAAACGGTGCCGTAAATGTACGGGAAGTCGTCGTGGAAAGAGACCACTTCTTGCAGTCGCCGTGCCACTGTAGAGGTGAATTTACGTGCCTTGTCAAGTAGTTTATCTCGTCCTCATGCTTTGCAGAGCAGTGTATTTTAAATATTTTGCTTTGTAAATATCGGAATTATACACTCCTGGAAATTGAAATAAGAACACCGTGAATTCATTGTCCCAGGAAGGGGAAACTTTATTGACACATTCCTGGGGTCAGTTACATCACATGATCACACTGACAGAACCACAGGCACATAGACACAGGCAACAGAGCATGCACAATGTCGGCACTAGTACAGTGTATATCCACCTTTCGCAGCAATGCAGGCTGCTATTCTCCCATGGAGACGATCGTAGAGATGCTGGATGTAGTCCTGTGGAACGGCTTGCCATGCCATTTCCACCTGGCGCCTCAGTTGGACCAGCGTTCGTGCTGGACGTGCAGACCGCGTGAGATGACGCTTCATCCAGTCCCAAACATGCTCAATGGGGGACAGATCCGGAGATCTTGCTGGCCAGGGTAGTTGACTTACACCCTCTAGAGCACGTTGGGTGGCACGGGATACATGCGGACGTGCATTGTCCTGTTGGAACAGCAAGTTCCCTTGCCGGTCTAGGAATGGTAGAACGATGGGTTCGATGACGGTTTGGATATACCGTGCACTATTCAGTGTCCCCTCGACGATCACCAGTGGTGTACGGCCAGTGTAGGAGATCGCTCCCCACACCATGATGCCGGGTGTTGGCCCTGTGTGCCTCGGTCGTATGCAGTCCTGATTGTGGCGCTCACCTGCACGGCGCCAAACACGCATACGACCATCATTGGCACCAAGGCAGAAGCGACTCTCATCGCTGAAGACGACACGTTCCATTCGTCCCTCCATTCACGCCTGTCGCGACACCACTGGAGGCGGGCTGCACGATGTTGGGGCGTGAGCGGAAGACGGCCTAACGGTGTGCGGGACCGTAGCCCAGCTTCATGGAGACGGTTGCGAATGGTCCTCGCCGATACCCCAGGAGCAACAGTGTCCCTAATTTGCTGGGAAGTGGCGGTGCGGTCCCCTACGGCACTGCGTAGGATCCTACGGTCTTGGCGTGCATCCGTGCGTCGCTGCGGTCCGGTCCCAGGTCGACGGGCACGTGCACCTTCCGCCGACCACTGGCGACAACATCGATGTACTGTGGAGACCTCACGCCCCACGTGTTGAGCAATTCGGCGGTACGTCCACCCGGCCTCCCGCATGCCCACTATACGCCCTCGCTCAAAGTCCGTCAACTGCACATACGGTTCACGTCCACGCTGTCGCGGCATGCTACCAGTGTTAAAGACTGCGATGGAGCTCCGTATGCCACGGCAAACTGGCTGACACTGACGGCGGCGGTGCACAAATGCTGCGCAGCTAGCGCCATTCGACGGCCAACACCGCGGTTCCTGGTGTGTCCGCTGTGCCGTGCGTGTGAGCATTGCTTGAACAGCCCTCTCGCAGTGTCCGGAGCAAGTATGGTGGGTCTGACACACCGGTGTCAATGTGTTCTTTTTTCCATTTCCAGGAGTGTACAAATGACTTATAGACGCGTGTTTTGCTTTTTCTGGAGATGTTTATACTCATTAAGACAATTGACAGGGTATAATACTTTTTTTCGTTTCGAATCCAGATTTTAACTTCCTATTTTACATTAGACGGTTTAGAAACCAATATATTGATATCTGTTTGCTCATTCAAATGTTTTAGTTTGGTCTTTCAAATGGGTGTCATTGGGAATACGGGTAAGGTCAAAATACTGTTTTGTTCAAATGGTTCAAATGTCTCTGAGCACTATGGGACTTAACATCTGAGGTCATCAGTCCCCTAGAACTTAGAACTACTTAAACCTAACTAACCTAAGGACTTCACACACATCCCTGCCCGAGGCAGGATTCGAACCTGCGACCGTCGCGGTCGCGCGGTTCCAGACTGAAGCGCCTAGAATCGCTCGGCCACAGCGGCCGGCTCTGTTTTGTTGACATTTAATTTGTA
The DNA here is from genome assembly GCF_023898315.1 of Schistocerca nitens. Taxonomy (NCBI): domain Eukaryota; kingdom Metazoa; phylum Arthropoda; class Insecta; order Orthoptera; family Acrididae; genus Schistocerca; species Schistocerca nitens. Next base: position 624,346,644 of record NC_064616.1, on the reverse strand, counting down.
AACCGGCTCCTTTAAGAGACACTACAGAAGATTTAAATCTCAAAGGCCCATCAGGAATTTGAAAACGGTTCCACCGAGTATGTCTCTGGTATGAGCTGTTTGATCTTGCTCATTATCATTAAAATCATCCTTCAGCCCTCAGAACTGTCATATTGAAATCACCCGTCGCTCGGCTGTTCCCGATACGCCAGTTAGCAGGCCAAACTCCATACGGCAATAGTGAAAATGTAAATCCCTCTGCCCATGAATATCAAGAACCATGCCCGACAGCTAGTAGATATATCCACATCGCTATATATTACCAAGACACAGAAATTCCCCCGTAAATTCCAAGCTAAGGAGACACCGAGCTCCAGAAATCGCATTACTTGGCTGACTCCACAGGTGCACATTAGTCAGCTGATGATAGGGGAAAAAACCGTATGCAGTAACTTTAATTAACTGGTTACTTGTTCGTAGTGTTAATCCCTAGCTCTGACCGAGCACTAACAAACTGATACTCCAGTACCATTCTTTCACTAGCACGCCCAAGACTCCGCTTTGTCGCCCATAAAGCATTTTTGGGATGCAATGAGAAAACGTTTACTTCCACGCCAGCTTCCAGCATTCATCTTCATGAGCTAACACATCATGTGTTTCAGGTATGGCAATAAAATCCTCAAAATTACATTCGGAAGCTGTTTGTTTCCACGCAAAAACGAATATAAGAGTGTCTTCGTTCAAAAAATGGTTCAAATGGCTCTGAGTACTATGGGACTCAACTGCTGAGGTCATTAGTCCCCTAGAACTTAGAACTAGTTAAACCTAACTAACCTAAGGACATCACAAACATCCATGCCCGAGGCAGGATTCGAACCTGCGACCGTAGCGGTCTTGCGGTTCCAGACTGCAGCGCCTTTAACCGCACGGCCACTTCGGCCGGCAGTGTCTTCGTGCCCGTGAGGATCACATCTCGTACTGATGTTGATGATGGACATTAGTTCCGAATGAAATCAAAGCGTAATTATTTAATAATGAATATCTCCTCACAGTTTTATAAATATTGAACTTGTGCTTCATGGTGTATCATTTGCCATTTCCGCCAGTGTATTTATCTCCAATTTTGAAGCCCGTATAACTTACTATGATTAAAATACGACAGTCAATCATCAAAATCCTCTGCTCAAGACTGTTTACATGTTTATTTGGAACGACAATACGTCATTATAAATACAAACATTAATTTAAGAAACTATTGCTGCATTATCAAAAAATAATTATATTTTACTTTATACGCATTGTTTCATTTGTACAATAGGCCTACACTTGAGCAAAGCACATTACTATTAAGGAAGGAAAATTACAATTTAACGGCCTGTTGATTTTTCAGGTCATTATAGACGGAGCATAAGCTTGAACTGGAGAGGGATGGGGAAGGAAACTGACGGTGCCAGTTTCAAAGGAACCATCCTAGCATTTGCCTTAAATAATTTAGGGAAACCACGGAAAACATAAGTCGCTATGGCCTCATTGGAAATTGAACCCCTGTCTTTCCGAACGTATCTTGCCACTGCGTCAGCTCACTCCATGCCGTTATTAAGACAACCATTATTTAAGAATTAATGTTGTAATACACTTCCACACTGAAATAATTCATATCCAGGCCACTGGTTCTGCAGTCTGTCATATATTCTGATGAAAGGACTGTTCTGTTGTAATATCCTCACACAGTAACCAGGTTGATTCCAATAATTTTCTGAATCATTCTCTCCTGCAATCTGTTAGTTGCAATATAACTACTCAAGTCTGGAAGATGTTAATGCAACTACTGAATTGAAATGAAAAACAAATTTCGGAACTGGATCTAAGTATGAAGGAAATTCAGACGCATTCGACCTGTAGACTGTTTTGCGTAACAAAACATCACCTATAAGGGAACTACTATGCTCATTAGGGCAAATTATTTCACATAAATCTATCTCGTCAAACCTATGTTTATTGTATTGTACCCCTGTATACATCTGTACCAGTACTTGCGCATAGCTTGCTGTATGTAGACGTCACATAACAGACATAGTTCAACATAACAATCATAGCAATCATAATAAGAGACAGAGCGCCGCTCTTGTTCACAGCTCCGTTGTTTATAAAATTAAAACAGATTACAAATCTTCGTTGGCTCTTTTTTCCACTTTCACTTTATCCTCTATGCAACTTTCTCCTTCAGCAGCGACAGACCTCAAAGCAAAGTCCTAAAAGTTCGCCATTGGCCAACGCATCCACTGACTCCCGACTAAGCAATATGCCTCCAACCAAATGAGCCAGCGCAACTGTTAAAACAATGAACTCGTATCCGAGACAGGGGGAAAACGCTACCAACAGATGTGTAAAGCTGGAAAACTTTTTGAAACAAGTCACTGCAACAATTGATACTTATATTCCTTAAATACGGTTTGTGAAAACTCATGGCGCTCTTGTTTCACACAGTCACGGTGGAACTAGCCATCGAGAGAGGTGGAGCATTAGTAAGACAATGGATTCACATTCAGGAGGACAGCAGTTCAAATCCCCGACCAGATTTAGTTTTTTCGTTGTTCCTTTAATAAAAAAAAATGGTTCAAATGGCTCTGAGCACTATAGGACTCAACTGCTGTGGTCATTAGTCCCCTAGAACTTAGAACTAATTAAACCTAACTAACCTAAGGACATCACACACATCCATGCCCGAGGCAGGATTCGAACCTGCGACCGTAGCAGTCGCACGGTTCCGGACTGCGCGCCTAGAACCGCGAGACCACCGCGGCCGGCTCCTTTAATCACTTACAACAAATATTCGGTTAACTCCTTTGCAAAGGAGACGGCTGAATTTGATCTGTATCCTTTCCAAACAGAGCTTGTACTCGAGGATATAGCCAAAGGGGTGATCCGGGGGGTCCGAACCTCCCTGTTACCTAAGAGAAATTACACACCATTTAGTTGCCGTGTAAAGCCGAGTACACACACGCAGCGAAAGTATGGCCGCAGTTAGTGGAATACTGCAGTTGCAATGCAGTTTCATGTGTAAGCTTCCAGTTATTAGAGACGCAACTTAAGAGACAAAACTTCTGTCATCCCACAAAAAGTTGAACTTGGTTGTACTTTATGGTGCCACTTTCCTTCCACCACAGCTCTCTGGTGGCAGTATTTCGAATCACGAGCAACCTGTCGCAGTTATCGTTGGGTAATTGCTGATGTATTCCATTCGATTTCGGTGTTTTTTCGTTTTGTTACTAAAAAAAAGTGAAATCAGTGGCCGGCAGGCACATTTTCGCAGATTCTGAAACTACAAGTACAGCAAACTTTTATTTTTATTTTTATTTTTTTTTTTGCAACAGTGTGTGTGTGTGTGTGTGTGTGTGTGTGTGTGTGTGTGTGTGTGTAAACCAATGACGTATCCCACCATCGTAAAAGATTTTTGAATGAATAAGTAAATCAAGTAAATATACTTAATGTATGTAGCTAAAAATGCGAGTCGTGTGAACTTCGTGATCTGAGAGACAAAGAATTGTATAAATTGTAGTCTATATGCAGGAAATGGCTCCCAATGTGATGTGGCAGATGTAAACTCAAAATTAGTTATTCGAAAAGGCTATATCAACGAGTACAATTAAGATTCTAAAATGTTAGAAGACTCGCGTGTCTGTAGATGATATTTACATGTTAGCTGTTGGTTAGTTTGCCATGGCAGACAGCATTTTCGTCTCCGGGTGTTATTTCTTTTATAAATGCGTATGTGCCCCCTGATTTATCCCTGTGAGAAATCGATTTTCGGATCCAACATTTCGGTTTCGTCTTCCTTGCATTTCATTCTTGTCACAGTTCTAATGGCATAACCTCCAACATGCGCTTATGTGGTTTCAACTGACACTATATTGAAAGCTGTGCAACTACGTTGAATTTGTGGCGTCCTGTATGAACGGTAGCACACGACGCCCCTACAGAAAGCTACAAGCTGTGACACCGCATTAGCTGCGTCTGTGCACCTAGCTTTAAGCAACTGAAAGATGTTTTGACTTTCAGCCATACGAGGAAAAAGGGACATGCACTATCTATAGTCCACAAGGCCATCGATAGATTTCAACTATCGTGATATCGATAGCACTATATGCTATTGTTCATCCATACTTTACCCAAGACCAACTACTGCACATTGTTAGCCTTACTTGAGCTCATTTGTTGTTTTGTTAACCAGTTCAGTTCTCAACTGCAGTTGAATGTAATGTTAAGTGCTGCTGTTTACTGTTCTTGAGTTGTGTGCTGTTGTGTCAGTTTCCAATTACGGATAAGTTTGTAACAAGAAAGAAACCGATTTTGATTCTTCCATTAGCGATATAGTTAGTTAAAAAACATGTACCCGTTACTACAATAGCCTAATTACCTATCTATAGCAGTTTAAAATTAGCCTTGGAGCTACAATATTTCAGCATTTCACAAGGCAGCGGAGTGGCAAATATCATTACAAATAACATTCAGTTAAAATCAGTGCATAAAAATACACTTAGATTTGCTTGTGTAGCCCAAAAATTACGTTGATCAATAAAAATATCGCCCTAATGTCGGTGGTTGCACTTCTTTAAAAAATTTGCTCAAAATTCTGTCATTAACAGTCCAAATGGCAAAACACCGCCCAATCTAGTCATCCGGGCAGTTATCAATCAAGAAACTAGTTCCGATGCAGAACGTTGGCGAGGGGTTTGTGGAGAGCGGAAGGGGTATGTGATGATAGCACATTCTATAGTTCGCTTCTGAAAGATGTTTTCAGTGGGCTGCTTGAATTCTTCCGAGCCGACTGCGCCCTGCATCCCTCCCTCCGTCTCCCCTTACTTTCGTCCAAAATATATTAATACTTTTGTAATACGTACTTTAATAACTGAAGGCAGGAATTTCATCCACAATTAAATCTTAAAAAATGCATGCATCCATGCACTATCCAATGACCAAACATGCACAATGAAAGGAAAAACATGCTGTATCAGAAGCCCATCTTTGTTGTGGTGTATTTTATTTTATTTTAAAACACTTTACAAGAACCAGTTTTCCAAATTCTCTACCGACTGGGGTAGCTCTGCGCCGTGAGGCACTGAGCCAGCAAACCGTGGATTCGGCAGACCAGGTGGTCTGAATCCATCTGCCGGCCACTTTGAACATGGTTTTATGTGGTTTCCCGTTTTCAGTTTGGGCAAATGCCGAAGTTGGTCCTGTACTATAGGCCACAAGCAATACCTTCCGAATATCTTTCTTATCTGACAGACTGCAATTCCACTGAAGGTGCAGTGTCTCTGCTTATATGAAAAGAGCTGCATTGAAAGCAAGCCAAACGCTCTTTGGAGACTCCCGGCACTAAAATCCGTATTTACATAGAAAGACGGCTAGCGAGCTTCATTTTGTACTAAGTATCTGTGCATAAAGTTAGCTCAAGTTTTACTACTGTGAAATATCTTATTCATAATGTCACTGGAACAGTGGGTCCAACCGTCACAATTATAACGTATTTGTAAATAAACCCCATATAAACGTCATCGTATGTTGTATACCGTAGAGGAGTTTACGTATTACCACCAAAGACTGTATAACTATATTATCATGGAGAAATACAAACCCATTTATGATTTTGCATACATCAGAAGTCAAGTTGAAATCAGTGCGTGAATCAGTATTAAGATTCCAGAACTGTAGCACATAGTATTTGTGTGTTTAGTTCTCTTTTATGAAAAAATTTGGTTGCTATAGTTTTAAGCTGGCTGTTGAAACACCAATTTTAAAATAAAGTTCTTGATCACTTAAGGAAGCAAACGTTAAGACTCTTCAGCTCTGCGACAGTGAAAATCTTATTAGAAGACTAAGCTGTTTTGTTAGCAAAGAGGTAGTACATTGTATTTGAATTTTAATTCCTTTGGCAATAGAGTGAAGTTATCATATTGTCAGCTACAGAGATATTTACTTGTGCATTTGAATATTTCTTTTTGTATACTTGAAAAAAGTTTGTTATACGTTTATAAGAAAAGCTTTCTTCTGTTTAACTGTACAGACCAAAAATTGTTTGTTTATAGGCCTCCTAAAAGCACATTATGTACATAAAATTAAAAAATAAATACATGTGTTTTCAGAATAAAACGAAAAACGAGGCCTTTTAAGGTCCTCATAACAAATCGGACCCCTCACCCCTTTGACAAAATCCTGGCTACATCCTTATTGCACTCCGTCTATAATAGCTTCGGCTTCAGTGGGACGATAAACTTGCTTCCTTACCTCCGTACCCAAGATCGATAATGTACGCTCGAGTAGGAGGTAGGCAGTTCGAATTGCGCTAGCAGAAGAAATTTTCCTAGCCAGTATTTGGCCACAATTGGAGGAAAGGTGGTGACTTATATTGCCTGATCATCAGAGTTAACGAAAATGTACGGAGTTAAATTTCAAATATCTCCAGTGCCTCATGGAGTGAGAACATGGGACATTGTTGATAGCCTTCCGTCTACGGAGTGGGGACGTTAAGCTCTGCAGCCACCTTAGTGTTAATCGAGACTAGTGACCTGCCTGCTGCATCGGGTTTCACTGTCTTCCTTCTCTCTCTTCGACATCAACGCCAAAAACACAAAACTAAAATTCTTCGTGCAGTTATCCATGTCACCTACACTCAATACATACACTTGAAACACAACTCTTACATTTCGCAAAGGAAATGTGCTATTGTGTGCGAAGCAAGAAAACTTTAACAGTTAGATAGCTGTCCCTACAACACCGCGAGACTAATTTACTTTTATGGTAAGCTTAACGTGAGTGTCTGAATTCATAGTTTTATATCGGCGTATATTACGTCGTACTGTAGTGCTCCCGAAGTTTCCAACTTGTCACTGGTCTCATATCTCTCGTTCACAACTGATGTACCTAAATCAGTACCAGCAAACCGTGTTCATAATTCTGAAGTCATATTTAACCCTCTAGAAGCACAAGATTCCCCTGTACCACCTTTATACTCAGTTTATCTAGAGGTTGCTGGTGTAACCGAATGATTCTAAAGGCAATCAGTTCAAAACGCAAGCTATATTTATATGTTACATCACATCAGTTAGTACCAATAGGATTTGCATCTTAGAACCTATAATTCTTTCTCCTTATCTAAACAACTAAAAGTTTTAGGGATGGTCCACGATCACAAATACTAACTTCTATTTACTAAGATTCTAAGAGAAGTCCCATTCCAGCCTGAAACTTATATGTACTGATTTTTCCTCAAGAATATTTTACACTTACAGAGTATTAACAAGACTCATTATTGTCTAGGCCAAGATCATGTTCTCTAAAACTTCTATCGTATTCTGAAAATTTAGGGCACTGTATGCTCTATCTTACTGTCTTTATCTAAATACCCACCATTCAAGCATCTTTCAACAAATTGTCAAATTCATCTCGCTCCCCTCCTACGTCGAACTTAGGACGTACCGGTATATTAATAACTAGCAACCAGTGTCACTACTTACCTTCTTCTCGAAGATACTGGAGCAGATTGTGTACGTAAGAACCATACACCCTTCTCTTAAGATAAGACTTTCGGTACGTCTCAATTTGGATTTCAGAAGGGTCTTCCCACAGAGCTGAAAGGATGCAGAGTGTTGCACTGAGAAACCCAAGATGTGTACACAATGAAACAGAATCTTCAGTAGGCTTCAGTCACTACTGACTACATATGTATCACAGTGATCGATACTGAGTCTGATCTTGTTTTTGTTATACACAAATGATCTGCAGTTATACAGGCTGAGTCAAAAAGGACTTTAAAGCTTTTGAATGATACGGAAATTTATTGAGGTAACTTACAGAAGGGGTAGATGTGTCATTTAGTAGCAGACAACCTCAAGTTTGATTCATGTAGTGCATCAGTACCCCATTCCGCCACCAGCAGCGCCAGTGTAGTGCACATTTAAAATAGCTACTTTCATTGGTGCAGAGCATGCTCGCTGTGTGTGTTGATTTCCTGAAACGAACTCTGATAGAGCCGTTCGGCGTAAATACCGCACCAATTACGCTAAAGAACCTCGAAGCAGGCCTACGATTTACTCTTGACACAAGAACTAAGTTGAGACGGATTGTTCACTACGACATGATAAATCACCAGGTCGCCCGCGTGTTGATGATTATATCGAACAGGTTAGGGGGAGCTTTGCCCACAGTCCATAAAAATCAACGCGACGTGCGTCTCGCGAGACTGACATTCCACAAAAGACTGTTCGACAACCTGAAATTCAAATCTACGGTGCTGTTGCACAACTTAACCCGATCTGCTGCAACGAGTGTGGAAAGAAGTCGGTTACCGGTGGGATGTTTGCCGCATCACAAATGGTAGTCACATAGAACCAAAATGACACATGACACTTTAATGTGAAATCTGAGATTGTTTGCAGCAAAATGACACATCTACCGATTCTGTAAGTTACCGTATCTCAATAAATTTCTGCATCATTCCAAATTTGTAAAGTCCTTTTTGACTCATCTCGTATATTCAAGATCAGAAAAAGTTCCCTTTGCTGACGATACAAGTACGATAAATAAGCATAACAAATACAGGCATCGCCTGCAACACAGGGCAATCGTTCGGAATTAATGTGCAGATATACGGACAGTGGAGGCGTATTATTTACTCGTTAACAATTTCGCTCTGCAAACGAGACCAATTTCGAATATTCAGTATCCTGAAGGTAACACATTAAATCTTCGACACTCTGCTTGGCATCATCGTCAACACAGATCTTCGACATGTTGCCAGCAGGGCGATGAACATCTGAAGAGTCTTTTGACTGAAACGGGAAACTAGTAATAAAGTTCATTGTGTGTGACCTTTGGCGGTTTATCTGTTCCTTAGTACTGTAATCAAATCTAAGTAGGAAACTTCAACAATTGGAAATGTAAATAAATTTTATTGTAAAATTAATAACTGTTCCTCTGCAAATGAACTGTCAATGAACTTGGATAAATTACATTGCATGCAATTCTGTCCCCACAGATTCTGATCCTAGCATTACAAATAATGCATGACGATAAATAAATAAATAAAAGAGAATATTCTAAATTCTCAGTTGTTTATGATGGTAAAAATCTGAACTGGAAATCAAATGTTACAGGTTTTCTGTTCAAAAGTTGACTTTCTTTTCCTATATTCATTCACTAAAGCCTTTTGAAACGGTATTCTGTCGTAACTCATTACGAAGAAGAAAATTTCTGTTGCAAAGAAGGGTGTAATAAGGATAATATATGGTAACAGCTCTAGAACCTCTTGTAAACAATACCTTCAGTTGGGCATACCGACTATCTTCACACTACATTTACTCTCTTATCAACAATCAGTAACGTTTCTTTGACAACAGTAATATTAATCAATACAGATTGTTACGAGTGTAAATGCAGGTATTTCTAGTGACGACTAAGGACCGTGTGCTGAACAACATTACATCAATATTTACTTACACTACTGGCCATTAAAGTTGCTACACCAAGAAGAAATGCAGATTATAAACGGGTATTCATTGGACAAATATATTATACTAGAACTGACACGTGATAACATTTTCACGCAATTTGGGTGCATAGATCCTGAGACATTAGTACCCAGAACAACCACCTCTGGCCGTAATAACGGCCTTGATACGCTTGGGCATTGAGTCAAACAGAGCTTGGCTGGCGTGTACAGGTACAGTTGCCCATCCAGCTTCAACACGGTGCAACAGTTCATCAAGAGTAGTGACTGGAGTATTGTGACGAGCCAGCTGCTCGGCCACCATCGACCAGACGTTTTCAATTGGCGAGAGATCTGGAGAATGTGCTGACCAGGGCAGCAGTCGAACATTTTCTGTATCCAGAGAGGCCCGTACAGGACCTGCAACATGCGGTCGTGCATTATCCTGCTGAAATGTAGGGTTTCGCAGGGATCGAATGAAGGGAGAGCCACCGGTTGTAACACATCTGAAATGTAACGTCCACTGTTCAAAGTGCCGTCAATGCGAACGCCGGGGTGATACGCCAGTATAGCGATGACGAATACACGCTTCCAATGTGCGTTCACTGCGATGTCGCCAAACACGGATGCGACCATCATGATGCGGTAAACAGAACCTGGATTCATCCGAAAAAATGATATTTTGCCATTCGTGCACCCAGATTCGTCGTTGAGTACACCGTCGCAGGCGCTCCTGTCTGTGATGCAGCGTCGAGTGTAACCGCAGCCGTGGTCTCCGACCTGATAATCCATGCTGCTGCAAACGTCGTCGAACTGTTCGTGCAAATGGTTGTTGTCTTGCAAACGTCCCCATCTGTTGACTCAGGGATCGAGATGTGGCTGCACGATCCGTTACAGCCATGCAGATAAGATGCCTCTCATCTCGACTGCTAGTGATACGAGGCCGTTGGGATCCAGCACGGCGTTCCGTATTACCCTCCTGAACCCACCGTTCCATATTCTGCTAACAGTCATTGGATCTCGACCAAAGCGAGTAGCAATGTCGCGATACGATAGGGCATCAAAATTGCTACACCATGAAGATGACACGCTACAGACGCGAAATTTAACCGACAGGAAGAATATGCTGTGATATGCAAATGATTAGCTTTTCAGAGCATTCACACAAGGTTGGCGCCGGTGGCGACACCTACAACGTGCTGACATGAGGAAAGTTTCCAACCGATTTCTCATACACAAACAGCAGTTGACCGGCGTTGCCTGGTGAAATGCTGTTGTGATGCCACGTGTAAGGAGGAGAAATGCCTACCATCACGTTTCCGACTCTGATAAAGGTCGGATTGTAGTCTATCACGATTGCGGTTTATCGTATTGCGACATTGGTGCTCGCGTTGGTCGAGATCCAATGACTGTTAGCAGAATATGGAATCGGTGGTTTCTGGAGGGTAATACGGAACGCCGTGTTGGATCCCAACCGCCTCGTATCACTAGCAGTCGAGATAACAGGCATCTTATCCGCATGGCTGTAACGGATCGTGCAGTCACGTCTCGATCCCTGAGTCAACAGATGGGGACGTTTGCAAGACGACAAAAATCTGCACGAACAATTCGACGACGTTTGCAGCAGCATGGACTATCAGCTCGGAGACCACGGCTGCGGTTACCCTTCACGCTGCATCACAGACAGGAGCGCCTGCGATGGTGTACTCAACGACGAACTTGGGTGCACGAATGGCAAAACGTCATTTTTTAGGATGAATCCAGGTTCTGTTTACAGCATCATGATGGTAGCATCCGTGTTTGGCGACATCGCAGTGAACGCACATGTGAAACCTGTATTCGTCATCACCATACTGGCGTATCACCAGGCCTGCTGGTATGGGGTGCCATTGGTTACACGTCTCGGTCACCTCTTGTTTGCATTGACGGCACTTTGAACAGTGGACGTCACATTTCAGATGTGTTACTACCCATGGCTCTATCCTTCATTCGATCCCTGCGAATCCCTACATTTTAGCAGGATAATGCACGACCGCATGTTGCAGGTCCTGTACGGGCCTTTCTGGATACAGGAAATGTTCGACTGCTGCCCTGGCCAGCACCTTCTCCAGATCTCTCACCAATTGAAAACGTCTGGTCAATGGTGGCCGAGCAGCTGGCTCGTCACAATACTCCAGTCACTACTCTTGATGAACTGTTGCATCGTGTTGAAGCTGTATGGGCAACTGTACCTGTACACGCCATCCAAGCTCTGTTTGACTCAATGCCCAAGCGTATCAAGACCGTTATTACGGCCAGAGGTGGTTGTTCTGGGTACTGATTTCTCAGGATCTATGCACCCAAACTGCGTGAAAATGTAATCACATGTCAGTTCTAGTATAATATATTTGTCCAATGAATACCCGTTTATAATCTGCATTTCTTCTTGGTGTAGCAATTTTAATGGCCAGTAGTGTACAACTTGAATGATTTTCTCAGAAGGTTTCGGTATAAAACGGCAATCCTATACAGCTATTTCCCTTAGCATATACACAGAAGAAAAACTAGTGCCTTTCTCTGACCTGGAAGTGCAGAACGCTATTGTTACTGCAGGTGCTAATGGAGACGCATTCTAAAGGTATCTTGGGGGGGGGGGGGGGGGGGGGGGGAAGCTACCCATCATCTTTTCCGCCGTCACAGTGACAGTGAGTACTTAGTGCTTTGATTTCTACATCTACATAGGTACTCCGCAAGCCACCATGCGATACGTGGCGGAGGGTACTCTGTACCTCTACTAGTCATTTCCTTTACTGTTCCACTGACAAATAGAGCGAGGGAAAAACGACTATCTATATGTTTCCGTATGAGCCCTGATTTCTCGTATCTTATCTTCGTGGGTAGCGGCAGTAGATTCATTTGGTACTCAGCTTCAAATGCAAATTATCTAAATTTTCTCAATAGTGTACCTCGAAAAACTCGTCGCCTACCCTCCAGGAATTCCCATTTGAGTTCCTAAAGCATCTCCGTAAGTCTTACGTGTTGTTCGAACCTACCGGTAACGACTCTAGTAGCCAGCCTCTGAATTGCTCCAACGTCTTCCTTTAATCCGACCTGATACAGATCCCAAACACTCGGGCAGTTCTCAAGAATAGGTCGCATCAGCGTCCTATATGCAGTTTTCTTTATAGGTGAACCACTCTTTCCTAAAATTCTCCAAATAAACCGAACTCGGCCATTCGCCTTCCCTGCCACAATTCTCACATGCCCGTTCCATATCATATCACTTTGCAACGTAACGCCCAGGTACTGAAACGACTTGACTACGTCAAGCAGGACGCTAGTAATACTGTATCCGATCATTACAAGTTTGATCTTCCTACTGATCCGCAGTAACTTACATTTTTGCACATTTGGAGCTAGCTACATTCATACCACCAACTGCAAATTTTATCGAAGTCATCTTGTATCTTCCTACAGTCACTCAACTTCGACACCTTGCCATACACCACGGCATCATCAGCAACCAGCCAAACTGGGTTCTTTTACTTAAGAAGTCTTCGAGTCGCTCACATATCTATGAACTTATTCCATATGCTCGTAACTTCGTTAACAGCCTGCAGTGGGGCGCCGTGTCAAATGCTTTCCGGAAACTAGACATAAGGAATCTGCCTGTAGCCCTTCAACCATAGTTTTAAATACATCACGTTAGAAAAGTGCAAGCTGAGTTTCGCATGAGCGATTCTTTCTAAAACCATGCTGATTCGTGGACATAAGCGTCTCAGTCTCAAGAAAGTTTCATATATTCAAACTGAGAGTATGTTCAAGGATTCTGCAGCATACCGAAGTTAGGGATATTGGTCTATAATTTTGCGGGTTATGTCAAGAATTTGATAGTTAGCAATTTTTTGAATAGTTGAATAGAAATAAATTCTGGTTTGCGCGAAAATTAGCAGTAAACCGGAGGGGTATCCGTCACTGATGAACGCCTCTCGGTGGAACGGAGTTGGTATGTTGGAGCGCATTCGACAGCAACGTGACGAGTCTTGCCAAGTTTCTTTTTCAACGTGCTTGGCTCACCCGCTAGACAGAAAGGGAACGAAAGTTAACTGCGATCTGACAGTAGATCAGAAAATGCCCGGGAACCGAGAGAAGCCACAGCGGTTTGTTTTGGCACCAGGTGAGAGCGGAACATTTAAACGGACAGACACTGCCAACTGCCTGCATAATTTTCTCGCTACTTTCGAATGATTCCAGGGACAGTTCGTTCCCGAGTAACGTTAGTTCATTTACTATGGAAGCTTTATTGTTGTACAAACGTTCTACAGTGTTAGTGTCGGTTAACTGGATTTGTTTGCCAGAGCGTATGCTCTGACGAAATATACAGAATGACCAAGAGAAAAGCGGAGTTGCTCCATGCTCACAAGTTGTGTACAGCTGAAGCTTTCACGCGTACTGGATCATTTAAGAAGGATCGTGAAACCGTCTTCAGTTCGAACTCAGGAAGCGGTTTCAAACATTTTGCAGAATATTACTGTACGTAAAAATCGACCAGGCGGTTTCCGCAACAGACAGGTTCTCAAATGTATATGGTCCAGTCAAATGGAAACCACATAGATGGAAAAAAGTAAGTAAACTACTCACTGTTTGAAAATTAATCGTCATAAATGTTAATACATTTATCCCACTGTGGCACAATATGGTCAATCCTTCACGGAAAAATGTTTACGGTTGCTTCGGAACCATGACTGTATTCAGTCGTGCATCTCTTCTTCCGAAGCAAATCGACGACCACGAATGTCTTGCTTCAGGACTCCAAAAGCATTTAAATCGAATGGGGAGGGGTCGGGGCTGTATGGAGGATGTGTAGGGGTCTCCCAGCGAAACTTCTACTGCGTAGTCGAAACAACAGGCACGCCAGCTCTGGGAAAGTCATGATGACCTTTTTCTTTGACTGCAACGGGCCGCTGCTCATTGACTTACTGGAACACGACGCAGCAATTAACTCATAGCGTTGCGTAGACACTTTGCAAAAATTGATGCCCGCCATCAAGATCAAACGCCCAGAAAAGTTGGCGGACGGCATCACTCTGTTGTAAAATAATGCCCGCCCACATTTCGCCAAGGTAGTTTCGATTACGTTGCGTAAGTCTTGCTCGGAGCCCTTACGTATCCTCCATACAATCTCTCTCTCTCTCCCCACGCGATTCCACACTTTTGGTGCCCTGAAGAAAGACATTCGTGGTCTTAAATTCGCTTCGGTCAAATGAGTGCACGCCTGAGTACACTCGGGGTTTCGCAAGCAACCGCAAACATTATTCCATGAAGTCATTGACCGACTTGTCTCACAGTGGGATGAATGTATTAACAGTTATGACAATTACTTCCGACATAATAAACAGTTTAGTTGCTTTTTTCGATGTGTGTCCTTTCCATTTGACTGTCCCTCATTATACATACTGAAGTCATTGCACCTAAAACGTTATCGCGTTTTATGTGTTCAAGCATTACTTCCAGTTGATAAAGAAAGGGGTCGCGTTCGTTTCATTTGACTCTTGCTGTGGAGTGACTGCGCTATGACAGCGCATTTGTAGACCGCTATCAAGTTCCATGGTCACATGGCGCATCGAGAATAAGCTGAAACAAGCTTCTCTCCTTCATATTATACGTGACAAGCAAAACTCGATTGGCTGGTATCAATTTAATCTTTCGTTTTTTAATTAGATTGAAGTCATAAAATCCAAGAAACTCACTCGTGAGAGAGAGCAGTGTTATACGTAAATAATATCTAATACTGCAGAACACACTTTTCTTTTATTAACTAGAAAGTCCCAGAATCTTTTAAAAATGCGAAGATGAAAAAAAAAATTACAATTTAGCAGGGCACAAACCTAGTATCTTCTGCTTAGTAACTCCATCCCTCTACTCACTACACTACAGTGTACTCTTACAACTTTGAAAACTATCTTTCCTTTCACATTGTCCTGAAGTCTAATACCGCCGATGTGCGTTAACTGACATTTAATTATAACGAATCATACCAAGAGTGGCGAGTTTGTGATAAATCTTCAGTGTGCCATTGTCTTGAAACGGCGTACTGTCGTAACAGCCAGGCTATAGTACTAAAACAACAAAATACGTAAATCCGATATGGCGTCTCCAAAGATCTTCAATTCTCGATTGCTATCGAGTTTCGCGCTCGAATCACCGTTTTATGGAAGCCACGTCACTGCGCAGCAAGAGTCGAGTGGCATGAACGTTACCCATAATGAAAATGGATTTAGTATTACGAGCGCTCTAAGAGAGACCACCTGATTGGTGGCCATCGATTGTGCACAGTTAGACAGTCATTTGTCTTACTGAGTCACAGCTAACGTGACAGCTTTGAACAACACGAGAGCCAGAATATGCGCGAAAAATGAATGACTGGAAAGCTCTCTCTTTCTCTCCCTCTGCTCGCTCGCACATTCCATTTAATCTTTCGTTTTTTAATTAGATTGAAGTCATAAAATCCAAGAAACTCACTCGTGAGAGAGAGCAGTGATATACGTAAATAACATCTAATACTGCAGAACTTGTATATAAAATAGATACGAATACTAAAATATCAGGTAAAAGCCTAATTATCCACTGTTACTGAGTCATCATGACATAACAGGGAACTACCACGCTTTTTTCCCCTTACTTTGTATTTTACGTTTGTGAGTCATGTTAGCTGACTTTGTAGAGTGAAGAGGTGGTCAGCAGCAACTTAAAACCAGCACTTAGATTATTTTTGTCAGCTACATGGCTATAATAAATGCCAATACTCGACCTGCATCCTAGACTGAACTGGCCCAACGCAGTGTGCCTGACATAGTAATGGCTGGACGGTTGAGTAGCTTCTCCTGCACCTGCAGGCAAACTTACCGAGACGGTAAGGAAGGAAAGGACGCTGAGGACCCGTTATAATCGATCAGAGGCAGGTGGCTTAGACGAATGCATCAAGTGAAAAAAAAACTGATTAAAAGTATACAGACATCGCTATATAACGTAGAATTAAGCACTAGATATCACGAGAGGCGGAGCTGCCAATATACACTCCTGGAAATGGAAAAAAAGAACACATTGACACCGGTGTGTCAGACCCACCATACTTGCTCCGGACACTGCGAGAGGGCTGTACAAGCAATGATCACACGCACGGCACAGCGGACACACCAGGAACCGCGGTGTTGGCCGTCGAATGGCGCTAGCTGCGCAGCATTTGTGCACCGCCGCCGTCAGTGTCAGCCAGTTTGCCGTGGCATACGGAGCTCCATCGCAGTCTTTAACACTTGTAGCATGCCGCGACAGCGTGGACGTGAACCGTATGTGCAGTTGACGGACTTTGAGCGAGGGCGTATAGTGGGCATGCGGGAGGCCGGGTGGACGTACCGCCGAATTGCTCAACACGTGGGGCGTGAGGTCTCCACAGTACATCGATGTTGTCGCCAGTGGTCGGCGGAAGGTGCACGTGCCCGTCGACCTGGGACCGGACCACAGCGACGCACGGATGCACGCCAAGACCGTAGGATCCTACGCAGTGCCGTAGGGGACCGCACCGCCACTTCCCAGCAAATTAGGGACACTGTTGCTCCTGGGGTATCGGCGAGGACCATTCGCAACCGTCTCCATGAAGCTGGGCTACGGTCCCGCACACCGTTAGGCCGTCTTCCGCTCACGCCCCAACATCGTGCAGCCCGCCTCCAGTGGTGTCGCGACAGGTGTGAATGGAGGGACGAATGGAACGTGTCATCTTCAGCGATGAGAGTCGCTTCTGCCTTGGTGCCAATGATGGTCGTATGCATGTTTGGCGCCGTGCAGGTGAGCGCCACAATCAGGACTGCATACGACCGAGGCACACAGGGCCAACACCCGGCATCATGGTGTGGGGAGCGATCTCCTACACTGGCCGTACACCACTGGTGATCGTCGAGGGGACACTGAATAGTGCACGGTACATCCAAACCGTCATCGAAACCATCGTTCTACCATTTCTAGACCGGCAAGGGAACTTGCTGTTCCAACAGGACAATGCACGTCCGCATGTATCCCGTGCCACCCAAACGTGCTCTAGAAGGTGTATGTCAACTACCCTGGCCAGCAAGATCTCCGGATCTGTCCCCCATTGAGCATGTTTGGGACTGGATGAAGCGTCGTCTCACGCGGTCTGCACGTCCAGCACGAACGCTGGTCCAACTGAGGTGCCAGGTGGAAATGGCATGGCAAGCCGTTCCACAGGACTACATCCAGCATCTCTACGATCGTCTCCATGGGAGAATAGCAGCCTGCATTGCTGCGAAAGGTGGATATACACTGTACTAGTGCCGACATTTTGCATGCTCTGTTGCCTGTGTCTATGTGCCTGTGGTTCTGTCAGTGTGATCATGTGATGTATCTGACCCCAGGAATGTGTCAATAAAGTTTCCCCTTCCTGGGACAATGAATTCACGGTGTTCTTATTTCAATTTCCAGGAGTGTAAAAGCAGGCAGGGAGAATTGTTTTGTCAATAGAGAATCAGTAACAGCAGAACGGGTGTTTCAGCAGAACTCAGCGACTTCGAACGTGAATTCGTCATTGGATATCACCTGAGTAACAAATCCATCAGAGACAATTCAACCATTCTAAAACTTCCCACGTGCAATGCTGGTGGCGTAGGAAGAGCTACAGCTGAAGCAAGATCAGTCAGACGTCATGAAGCCGGCCGCGGTGGTCTAGCGGTTCTAGGCACTCAGTCCGGAACCGCGCGACTGCTATGGTCGCAGGTTCGAATCCTGCCTCGGGCATGGATGTGTGTGATGTCCTTAGGTTAGTTAGGTTCAAGTAGTTCTAAGTTATAGGGGACTGATGACCACAGATGTTAAGTCCCATAGTGCTCAGAGCCATTTGAACCAATCAGACATCATGCACTGGAGGACAGGGACCGTCGCGCCTTGCGGAGGGTGGCTGCAAAAAATCGCATAAAACCAGCCAAAGGCATCACTTCTGAGTTCCAAAGCGCTGCCTGCAGTTCAGCTAGCATTATCACTGTGCGTAGGGAGTTGAAAAGAATGGGGTGCAATAGCCGGACAGCTCCGCATCAGCCACAGATTTTTGTACTCAATGCTAAGCGGCGCTTGAGGTTGTGTAAAGAGAGACGGCAAGGGACAATGGATGACTGGAAGCAATTTATTTGGAGTGATGAATCAGGCTATGCGCTGTGGCCGTCCGATCGGAGGGTTTGGGTTTCATGAATATCCAGAGATCGTTAACTGCCATCATGTGCAGCGCCAACAGTTGAATACAGAGGAGATGGTGTTACTGCATGGGAGGTGTTTTTCGTTGTTCGCGTATGGTCACCTTATTGACCTTAAGAAAACGCTAAACATGGAGGAATATGAACACATTTTACAGTATTGTATAGCGCGCACAGTAGAGGGTGATTGTATCAGCATGACAGTGCACTCTGTCATAAATCAGAATGTATGAGGCAGTGGTTTGAGGACAACAATATTCATGAAATGGTCTAGTCTACCCAGAGTTCCGACCTCAACCCGACGGAACCCCTTTGGGATGACTTAGAACGTCGAATTCGTTTCAGACCTCAGTATACAACATCACTACCTTCTGAGGTTCCGGCTAGTCAGGAAGAAAGGCCTGCCATTCCTCATAAGACAATCGAACATCTCATTGAAAGTATCCACCGCATAGATCGAGCCTTCATTAAGGCGACTGGTGGACACACCACATCTTAATGCCCCTTAACAGGTGTCAGGATACTTTTGACCAGATAGAGTGTGTGTGTGTGTGTGTGTGTGTGTGTGTGTGTGTGTGTCTTGTCGTGAATTAGAATGCAGGGAACGGTATATAGCGACTGCACCTTTTGTTTACTGGTGGAAGGGGAACTGGCCTCAGTCCAGAAGCAGTTAAATGCTGCGTTTGTCAAGGTTTGCATGCTTCCGAGAGCTGCGTTTCATTGATGTGACATTGGGGCTCCTGCAAAGTTGATAAATTACTCTTTTGTTGACGATTGGTTAAGTAAGAGGATGGTCTGTTTTTGATTACAGCTGGCTGTCGCATTTAGATGGAAAACGAATTGAGAAAGTAAAGAAATTTGTTTTCGATTGCGTTGGGTTGATTTGGTGGAAGAGACCTAACAGCGAGGTCATCGGTCTCGTTGGATTAGAGAGGGATGGGAAAAGACGTCGGCCGTGCCCTTTCAAAGGAACCACCCCGGAATTTGCCTGAAGCGATTTCGGGAAATCATGGAAAACCTAAACCAGGATGGCCGGACGCGAGATTAAACCGTCGTCCTCCCGAATACGAGTCCTGTGTGCTAACCACTTCGCCACCTTGATTTAGAATGGGGGAATGTCTGAATAAGTCAATATTACACAAATCCATTGTAACAAATGAAATGATGCCTTAGCTATTTGAGTGAGCTAAGCGTTATTAGGATGGAATGAAGTACCACCTGGTTGGATGAAGACGGTGAGTTCAGGTTTCTCAGTAAGGTGCACGGTTTTACATTTATTGAAGTTAGTCCTGTGAAATTTGTGACAGATGTTACAGACATGAGAGACTTTCAGGTTTGGAGCAGTCTTTATCGAAGTGTTGGGACGTGCAACAATAATAGATAGATGGTTTTATGCGTTCGCTTTTTGGTGGTTATTGCACTGAAATTAGTGGGCGTGTTAGATGGCTTGGAAGAGTGTTTTAGATGCATCTACTTTTCGTTTTTTAAGGTAGATGAGGTAGTGACTGTTTTTTATAGTACTGGAAGAGTACAAGAGGGTGGGGATGGCGCAGGGACTGACCGAAGGCAGGGAGCTTGTTTTGAAGCACTGAAAACTGTATTTAATGAAGGTTGATACTATCTAGGGGACATATTTCGTGGCAGATTAAAACCGTGTGCTAATATGAGATTCGAACCACAACCTTGGGCAATGATCTAACCGATTGAGCTATCCTGATACAAATCACGAGCTGCCTCATATTTTCACTTCTGCCAGTACCACTCTTTTCAGTCTTCGCAGAAGTTCTCCGTACCTTGTTGGACTAACACTCATGAAAGAGAGGTTACTGTGGAGAAATGCCCTAGCCATAGCCTAGGCGATTGTTTTCAGACTGTATCTACTACTCTAGGGCCGAGTGTGAGTGATTCGGTTGTGAGTCTTACACTTGCAGATGTTTTTGGGCTAGTGTTTCAGCATTTAAAGATTTAATTTCCGTTCTGGACAACAGGAAATTTTACGTTGTAGACATGTTTATTGGTGGAGGGTGGTAGATAAAGAGGGTCCCACTTAGTGTGATACCCATATACTCGATGTTGCTTGCGATGGCGGCTATGTTCTTTTGAAAGTGGTGAATGTGGTTGAAGTTTGTGGATTATGTGCCGATACAGGGGAAGGTACTGTTTGACTTTGCTGTTTGCTGATGACAGTACTGATGATTTGTGCTGGAAATAGTGATACTAATACTGCTGACTGTGCTGCTGATGGATCTTTAAATTGTTAAATGGTGGTTTATGATGTACTGGGAAATATGGTATGGAGACGTAGTTTGTTAGGAAAGGATGTTGATACGATTATGGCTCCAGGAGCTGACATAGCAGTCTATGCAAGAGCGATGCCAAATTGCTGCTTCCTCATTATGATGCTTAGTGATACTCCAGATGCATAAAAGTCAGAAGTCTTAGAGATTGGTGCCATAAAGTGTCGCAAAGGAGGGACAGTAGAACAATTTGTGGTGGAATACGGTTATAAAGCATAATGGGGTAACGAACGACTCTGTGTTGTATGTGCTGCTGTCTCTCGGATATTCTTAGAACAATGTCAAGAGGTGGAGACAAAGTATTTAATAAAGTATCGACCGCATTACGTGCTGTGTTGTTGCTAGTGCTGTGCAGATGCGTTATTCCCACGAGTTTCTGCAGTACTGAGGTGTTAATATCTCACAAGTAAGTAAATATATGTTAGTTACAGTTAAACTAAATCGTTACCATTCTCTTGATTGCATCCACAGCTTCATTTTTACTTAGTCTAAATATTAATTATGGTACAGCATATTTCATGGTGATCACTGAATGTTACGCAATCTGAGAGTGTAGTCTTGTGGCAAGAATGCCCTGTTCTTCGGCATGTTAATTACTTCTGCTATTTTAGATTTTGTACACAAAGGACTTTTTTTTGTTTTCTTTACAGAATGGGTTGAGACCAGAAAAGAAAAATTAGCAGTCAAAGTTGGTGTACATTGTGGTGAAGAAGTCATGGGATACCTTCTAATACCATGTTGGACTTCTTTTTGCTTGGCATAATGCAGCAACTCGATGTGACATGGACTCAACAAGTCGTTGGAAGTCCCCTGCATATATATTTAACCATGCTGCTTCTGTAGCCCTCCATAATTGCGAAAGTGTTGTCAGTGCAGGATGTTTTGCATGAGTTGAAATCTCGATTATCTCCCATAAATGTCCGATGGGATTCATTTTGGGCGATCTGGCTGGCCAGATAATTCGATCGAATTGTCCAGCATCTTCTTCAAACTAATCATAAACAACTGTGGCCTGGTGACATGGCATATTGTCATCCATAAAAATCCCATTGTTGTTTGGGAACATGAAGTCTATGAATAGCTGCAAATGGCAATTGATTGGTTCAGTTGGATCAGAGGATGCTGTTCATCCCATGTAAACACAGCCCTCACCATTATGGAGGTACAACCATCATTCACAGTGCCTTGTTGACAACTTGAGTCCATAGGTTTGTTATGTCTGCATCACATGTGAACCCTACCATCAGCCCCTACCAACTTAAATCAGGACTCATCTAACCAGGACAAGGTCCCCGGTCGTCTAGGTTCCAATCGATATGGTCAAGAGCTAAGGAGAGGTGCTGCACGGAATGTCGTGCTTTTAGCAAATGCACTCGCGTCAGTCGTCTGCTGCCATAACACATTAATGGCAAATTTAGCCGCACTGTCCTAACGGAAACATTTGCCGTACGTCCCGCATTGATGTCTGCGGTTTTTCCACACAATGTTGCGTGTCTGTTAGCAATGACAACTCTACGCGAACGCCGCTGCTCTCGGTCATTAAGTTAAGGCCGCCGGCCACTGTGTTGTCTGTGGTGAGAGGTAATGCCTGAAATTTGGTATTCTCGACACACTCTTTTAACACTGTGGATCTCGGAATACTGAATTTCCTAATGGTTGCAGAAATGGAATGGGCCATGCGTCTAGCTCCAACTACCATTCTGCGTTCAGAGTCTGTTAATTCCCATCGGAAACCTATTCATATGAATCACTTCAGTACAACTGAGTGCTCCGCCAATGCACTGCCCTTATATACGAGGGTTGAATGAAAAGTAATGCCTCCACCTTCGTTAACTGGGTTTGGATGGGAATATTTTAATAAACCAAATGCAGAAATAATCCTTAGAATGTGATCTTTAATTACCAATATTAACTTTTTCACATAATCACCGGCCAACTGGATACATTTCTGCCAACGATGAACAACTTTTCTGAAGCCATCACAGAAGAAGTCGACACTCTGTTTCCGCAACCACAGTCTCACAGTTCTGTCAACATCTTCATCAAAAGCAAGAAGCATAATGATGTCCCTGCAGATCGTCTTTGATTATCGGGAACAGATGGAAGTCGGATGGTGTTAAATCTGGACTGTAGGGAGGATGCCGTACGGTGGTGAGATTCAGTCAGGAGTCAGCATCCGGGGTACCCATCGTGCACAGATCTTTCGATAGCCAAGAAAAGCAATAAAGTAACCCACGCGTTCTTATGAAATGCCGATTGTGCTTGCTGTTCCTCTCTGAGTGACACGGCGATCGTCCTGAATCAATCTGACAAAATTTTGCTTGTGAAACTCGGTCGTTGATGTCACAGGACGTCCAACTCTTTGTTTGTCACGCAGGTCAAATGTTCCCGCCACAATATCTTTAAACTTACTCGTCCAACGACTCACAGTACTACCACAAACTGCTTTCATTCTCTGATGAATCTCCTTTGGGGTGATGCCTTCTGCTGTCAAGAATTCACTGACTGCACGTTGCTTATATCGCATTGACCGAACGTCTGCGCAGAGTTTCAAACTTTAGACTGTAACAACACAACTGTTCAGCGCTAAGGCTTACCGCCACTGGAGCTGTAGAGAAGAGGCTATGGAACAAGCCAGTAGTTGTCGCATACCAATGCTGCCAACTGTTGAAAGAGTTACGAAGGTGCAGGCATTACTTTTCATTCAAACCTCGTACGTTGTGTAAGTGATACTACTTTCGTCTGTATAAGTGTGTATTGCTATCCCATGACTATTGTCACCTCAGTGTATTGTACCCATGGAAGAGGCTGTAGAAGCTGTAGTAACTGGAATAATGGGCTGTACGAAATCTGCAACAGCATTCAGCATTTCTAAACTACTTCAGAGTGTACGTGAAGAAAAAATGTGAATACATAGACTATTGTATTAAGAAAGCTATGGGTCATTATAGCTGTCTTTACTGTACAACAAGAGGCTGAACTAGTCGGATACAAGTATTGGACTAAAATGGAAGCTCAACTATTTGGACTAACGATTAATGAACTTCGAGAATTAGTCAGTGGACTGGTAAATCTTAACGATTTTCCTCATTATTTATCAATGATTGAAAAGCGGGATCAAAGTTGGTAAGTGGATTTTTGAGGTGTCATCAGACACTGCGTTTACAGAAACCGGAAGCTACTTCAGTGGCTTTACCTACATATGGGATTTAATAAACCATCAGTTGACAAATACTTGAACTTGCTGGATAGTGTTGTCAATGAGTGAAAATTACTGAGGATAGAATATTTAATAGTGATGAGAGTGGAACGTCAGTAAACCTTAACAGCCACTGAATAATACTTACCCTGAAAGGACGTAAGGCAATGGGAGTTTGGGGGCCCTGACCTCAGCTGAAAGAGGTGATACTGTAATAGAGGAGATGTGTTTTTTCACATCGGATACGTACGCCCCTCCAACGTTAGTTTTCCCAAGAAAATGGATGAAGTAGGAGTCTCAAAATGATCTCCCATCTGTTGCAATATCAGAGGTTCATGAAACAGGGTGGATGACTAAAGAGCTCTTTGTAGGATGGTTCAAACACTTCATATCGTCCACAGGGTTGAATAAACCTAATGCAGTTCTTTTCGATTAAATTTACTTGATGGTCAACCCTTCATGCGCTGGAGCTGGTTTCCTTCAGTCAGAGCAATCAACGTCGAGCCCGAACCCTTCGCCGTTGCCAATTGCCACAACAGTTTGTCAGTTCACTTTGTCCAGCTTTCTTTCTTGTTTTATTTGGATTCAGAATCCTGGATCTGGCCCTTATATTTCGTATTTCATCACACATGATAACCCTCCCCCCTCCCCCCCCCACTCCCCCCCACACACAACGATGCTAATGATACACACATTTCATACACAGCACTAACCGAACACTAATGGATGCTTCCGCACTAGAAGTGATTCAACGTCACATATACAGTTAACGATGGTCACAGAGATTGGCTTACATTAGATAAGTTTTACACAACATTACGTAAATCCGAATTTGTGAAGGCTGCAATTCATCATTGCTACTGTGGTACCAGAATCGTAAATGCAACAACATTCTGTCACATAGTGTCGAAGTGTATGAGTTACTGCACTTATGTATTATGTAGAAGGTCGTGGGTTCGAATCTCAGAAAATACAGTGAATTTTTTTTAAGTTTCTAATTGTAATCAAAAGACAGTCATTATTATTTTTATTCGTTTAATTGATTTAAATATTTTTTTTAATTTCCAATAACTTTCCCAAGGCATTTTCACAATCGTATTGATCTTTTTTAATTTACTTTTATTTTTCTTTCTATCATTCCTTTTTCATAAGTGATCTACCTGTATCGTCTATAATCTTCAACCAAGTGCCAACCAGGACTGCTCATCAATTGGTAAAGCAGCAGTTCGTGTAGCCAGTGTGATGATAGTTTCAGGTAACCAATAAATGATGGCAAGAAATTACTTTTGTTTTAGCGCTGAAAATTAAATTTTTCAGTCTTGAATTTACTCGTAGAGGTTAGCTTTAATCGCCATGAACAAAGCGATCGTGACTTTAGTTAGATAGTTGAGCGCAGTTCACTCGGATACATGACACATCACGAGGTTGTGGTTAGTTTAGAACGTGATTAAATTCTAGGCGACAAAACGTGCAGTCTGCCGTAGTTCAGTCAGTGGTCCTTTAAAATCAGCTGTCGACAGAGCATCTCGTATTTCTGGCATCCATTGTGGTGCCTGCTTCCAACATTGCTCCACGTTGCACATTAACAGCATCTGTGAAGTGGCCCGCCTTGTTTCTTTGTCTCGTGTAACCAAGTGGTAGCCGGCAGCCGATGTGGTAACACTGTAGCGGCAAATGACAGACGTCAACTATCAAGTAATTTCAATCACACTGTAACTGATTTAGCAAGGGATAACGGTATCATTCTTTTGTGTTTGCCGCCCCACATTTCTCACAGACTCCAGTCATGGGATTTAACCTGCATGAAGCTCCTTAGCAAGTATTAAGAGGATTCGTAAATGGCTGAGATTAAATCCTGGAAAAGTGATCAAACTGTATCAGTTTGCGGTATTGTTTGTCAGTGCATATTTACAGTACTCAACGCTGTTAAATGCTGTTGACAGCAGTTTCTTTAGAACAGAAGATTGTGACATAAAATCATGGAGTTAGACTGCGACCATATTGCAAATCAATAGGAGTAGGGCCTACTCCACAATTAATGCCTTTCTTTGATGTGCTATTGAGAGAACCCATCCTCAGATTTTCATGAACATCTTGGTGATCAGATGTACAAGGTGAGATTGAAAAGTTTTAAGAATGGGCTTGTAATTGTACAGTGGTGGTACTTACGTGCTACTGTGATGCATCTCTGTCAGAATAGGACCCTTCTGACTGAACACACCAACTCCAATGGCGTTTCTACTTTTGGAAACATTCCTGGAAATTTTTTTCCTGAAGTGTGTTCAGGATGCTCTCTGTATTTGCTTCGATGTCTTCAATCGAGTCAAATCGCTTCCCTTTCACTGAAAATTTTATTTTAGGAACAGGTAGAAGTCCGCAGGGGCCAAATCAGGGGAATATGGCGGTTGTGGAAGCACAGGAATTTTGAATTTGGTCAAAAATTCAATGATGGAGAAGGCACGATGAGCCGGAGCATTGTCATGGTGTAGCACCTAACTCCTGTCTTTCCACAATGCAGGCCTTTTCTTCCACACCATTTCGCGCAAACACTCAAGGACACATTTTTAGTATTTCTGGTTGTCTGTCCTCCAGGGGTAAATTCTTGATGCACAATAACTGGTAGAATCGAAAAAACTCACCAACATTGTCTTCACCTTCGACCAACTTTGCCGTGCTTTTTTTAGTCGTGGTGAACCTGGAGTTTTCCACTGCAAAGACTGCACTTTGGTTTGAGGATCATATCCATATACCCACTATTCGTCACCTTTAATTACCCTATTTAACAAATCTGGGTCATTTTTAGCCCAATTAATTAGTTCTTGGCACACTTCAAGTCTCTGGTCACTTGATAACACTTTTGGAACGAATTTTGCGGACACTCGACGTATGTTCAGATCTTCAGTTAAAATTGCCTGAACTGCAGAATAAATTAAGTTCATCAACCATCTCCCTAATTGTAAATCTACGATCAGAGCGCACTAAGTCGCAAACTTTCACAACATTTTCATTCGTTTTTGAGATGGAAGGATGGCTGGACTGGCTCATCTTCAAATGATTTGCGGCCATTTTTAAATCTGTTGAACCAGACAAAAACATTTGACTGACTCATACAATTATCTCCAAAAGCTGTTTTTAATAGTTCGTAAGTCTCAGAAGCTGATTTCTCGGTTTTAAAACAAAATTTCACACATACTCATTGCTCCATTTTTACGTCCATTTCCACGCAGACAGAAGCCAGCAACAAGCCCTAACAGACCCGCACTCAGCCAGCTGCAACAACGAACTGAATAAAGGAAATGCAGTTTCCTGTCAGAGGGCGTTCAAGGACATGGCAATGACTCACTCTCCACCCTCTGTGTACCTGCCCGCCAAAACCAGTAAGCTGTAGTTGATCCATTCTTAAAACACTCCAATCACACCTCGTATAAAGACAGTGTGTAACAAACAAAGCTGCCATGACAGATTTGTTTGTTACATTCTGTCTTTATATATATCATCACCAAGATGTTCATGACAGTCTGAGAATGGACTCTACCCAAAATGCCTCAGATACAGTCATTGGTTTATCAACTGGTAGCTTCTTATTTAGTGACCAATTGTGCAGTCTGAACTCCTGTTGATTTGACGATTTCCTACCATCAGCAGCCACTAATACTGAACTGCAAACTCCACAGAAAACTTTAGCAGGGTCGCCGCACTCATCTAGCGTATCAGGACTGGAAACTCCATCACAGATGCCAAATCCTACGCCACGCTCTTTGAATATACCTCTTTGTGGAGTAGCGATATTTCTAGTAGCCTACACGGCTTCCAGCTTTCCAGACCAGAGGCCATATTACTGACTCCAATAGTAGCACATAATAAGAAAAATTTGTTAGAAAGTAGAGACAAAACTTATTTTGACCTCTCATAAGGAGAGGAGACCGAGCTATTCAGTGCAACAAACTATTCAAGAAAAAAGAAAATCAAGTTGTACGGGCAAAAGTCTGTGAAGAGGCTACTTGAATTAGTCCAGGAAATTCAGAAAAAGTCTGAAGTAAGCAAAAAGCGTAAAGGTGGCTTGAAAATAACTGAAAAGAATAATCCAAGCTCCAAAATATCCTCAAAATTAAAGACGCCAACTTTGTCCAATCATAGCAGAAAATGAGAAAGGCTGATTGATGATGCCTTTGTCTTGACTGTTCTGAAGAAGATTGGATCTGATGTAGCATGTGCTTCAACAGGCTCACAATGTGTGTGCATGAATCAACAATGATGATGAGATTATCTGTGTATGCACATTAAGTGAAGCATAAAATTTTGTATTTTATAAGCCATTTATAACTAATTTTAGAACATGAAATACGTATAAGCTGATAGATTTTATGTAGTGTGCGTACTGTAAGACCTTCGGTACACACACCATCAGATTATTTGACTTGTCGCTCTAACGAAGTAGGCGAGTGTCAGCAATATGTCTCGTGGTCTTATCATGGCATGTTTATCTTCTGCCGTTAGGTCAGACGATAGAAATGCCACTTGCACGCTTAGAGTAGCAGATTGATGGTGACCAACTTCAAACAGAACTTGATTAATTTTCACACACATTCATTAAAATAATAAAAAGGATAGACATTACGTAACTTGATTCTGGATGCTGTTTACAATTGACAATCTGAAGTTCCTTTGGTCTTTGTATGTTAATCTTATTCTCACATATCTCGGATAGTTGACAAAGTGTCTAAACATTTATCTTCATGGCTATGTACAGGAATATGATAATCTTGTTAGGCGCAGAGTGAAACTTGACTATAGACTGGTACAGACTAATGCAGACTGGTAAAGACAGGTGCAGATAAATGCAGACTGACTAATCGGAGGTCTGTACACTCGTTATACCACCTCGCGCGTTCAGGTATCACTGCGCGAGTGTGATCCGTGAGGACAAAAGCTTCCACGTTAGCAGCAATCTCATTGGCTGCGTTACATATTAATACGCGGATCGGCGGAAGCAGAATTTGGTCCGTCTCTAAGACAGCGCCATCTCGTAGTGCGGAGACGGACGAGCGCTGCGCCTGTGCTGTTGTGCTTAGCGGGGCGTGCTCTTGTGGGAAAGTTGTGTACGCACTGACTACGCTGAACTATGTACACAACATTTTAATTTACAACTAATTTTTATATGTGAAATTTTATTCCTCATTTTACCCAACCCATGAGGCAAAACATGTCAGATTACCATTTCTCAATTTTTCTATAAAAATGCAAAGTTAGATAATGAGATATTGATATGGTGTGATTTTTACTAAGTTAACGTGATTATAAAGAGATTTTAACCAATTTAATGACTTGTTATTTCTACCTCAAAATCATTGTTGAAAATTAAGAACTCTGTTCAGCCACAGGTTCCCCTACGAACAAAATGTCTTCACCATGCACAAGGCAGTGACATCTGTTGTGGCAATGCCAATGAGTAGACTCCCGTGATCTTCAGCATTGATTATGATGATGACTACAAGGTACTAAAACTCGTTCTTGGAACCTGTTACATGAACTGCAAGAAGAATCATTAGCATAGTTACTATGAATATCATACTGTGGAGCCCCAGGGTAGATGACCCCTACAGTGGCAGCATTGAGTTAAGATGGTGGACAATGATCAATGGCTGATCAAGGAAACATCATTATTAGCCATACATTTTATTGGAGAACAAACTACAACACACACAGCAGTGCTCTGTGGTGCAGTGCCCCCTGGGCACTTGCTGAATACTGCGAATATAGAGGCACTGATGCAACCAGGCATCCAGAAGCCTGTTGTGACACCAGCAGCTGGGTAGGAATGCTGACACATGGAGCCTGTAGCAGCAGTAGCATGTATCCCATCTGGGCAGAGATCTGCAACTCATGGGGTGGTGCACCAGAAGGTGTGGAAACCCACCAGGATTCTTGTAGAGGCAGACAGCCTTCATTACTGGTGTCTGCCCTTGAGAACACAGGCACATAGCATCTGAGCTTGCTCACTCCCATGGCCTTTTGCAATAGCCATGGTAGCATCACTATTTTATTATATAGTGCTGAAAAATAATGGTGGTCCTACAGTACCAAACCTGCTGGAGATGACTTGGAGAGATTGCTGCTTTGTGTATGACATGTGTCATATTACCGAAGAAATTGACATTATTTGCTTATAAGGGTGATGTAGAATCACTTTGTGTGTGACATGTCTCATATTACAGAAGAAATTGATATTATTTGCGTATAAGGATGGTGTAGAATCTTACAGAGTCTCTTTTTGAGATAGTCATTAAATCATGTTTTAATGGTTAGTTGTGCAAAAAACATAGTTTTTTAAAATTGTCCAATAACTTGTAATCATTTCACTTAAAGATAAAAAATTAAAACTGGACTATCTTTTGAATTTTTGGTTGTAAATTATTAGATTTATTTAGAAATGATAAACATTGTTATTAAGTATGCAAAATTGAAACTTTTCTTTTTACATAAAAATATTATACTCTTTTAAAACCTCAGTGAGAAACAATTGACACTGTATAGAAGCTGACTATGGTTTCAGGAGATGTCTATGAATGATAGCAAGACTAATGTCGTATACAGGGTGAAAAATATTTAAACCGACAGACTCTGGGAGGTTGTAGGGGACAGCAAAACAAATATTTTTCCCTAATGTCATTTTTTCCTATGAGGATTATTTAAACTGGTGGAGGCCATATTACGCTCTTCATTTTTTAGAGGCCATAGTATGATCTTCAGTTGTTAGAGGGCGTATTACGCTCTTCTGTTGTAGGCAACTGCTGTCCACCAGTGTAGTAGTGCATTGTCTCTGTTTACTAATGGAGTGATACACCTGGAGTGACTACACTGATATGGTTGGTGCGTACTACATAGTGCACCACGACAGACGAGCTGCACAGCGGGTTTATCAACAACAATATCCTAATCGCAGTATCCCGCGTCATACGACCTCTGCTGCTGTGTACCAACATCTGTGTGAGACCAGGTCATTTAACAGATTACCTGGACAGGGACGCCGTTGCACGGGAAGAACGCTGAAATTGGAGGAAGCTTTCTTGCAGCATGTGGAGGATCCTTCGATCAGCACCCATGCAATTGCACGTAACATGGGGACGAATCAGACGAATGTAAGAACAGTCCTTCAGGAGCATTTGTTATGTCCATTTCACTTACTGCATGTCCACAACCTGGAACCAATTGATTATCCACCCAGAACACAGTTTTTGCGGTGGTACCTGGAACAGTGTGAAAAGCATCACACATTTCCATCCTCTGTGTTGTTTACTGATGAAGCAACGTTCGGGCATGATGGAATCTTCAACATGCACATTTCGCATGTTTGGAGTGAGGATAACCCACATGCCACAGTTAGTAGCACTCATCAAGTGTGGTTCTTCGTTATTGTGTGGGTCAGTGTTGTTGGGGACTGTTTAATTGGACCATATCTGCTACCTAGGCCATTAAATGGCAGCACTATTACAATTTTCTCGCCAGAGCATTGCCAGAATTGCTGGAAGACATCCTGCTCCCTACAAGACAACGCGTGTGGTTCCAACATGATGGGGCACTGGCACATTTCAGTCACCGTGTGCGTCAATTCCTGGACCGACAGTTCCCAGAAACGTGGATTGGCAGAAGTGGTCCTGTACCACGACCTGCTCGATCCCCAGATATGTCCCCTCTGGACTTTTTTGTGTGGGGAGAGATGCGCAACCTTGTTTATGCAACTCCTGTTGCATCAGAAGAGGATCTGGTTGCCCGGATAGTAGCAGGAACAACTCAGGATACTCCTGGGGATTTTGCCTGTGTCAGACAGAACATGATCCGACAGTGTAACCTTTGTTTACATGTCAATGGAGGAATTTTTGAAAATCTACTGTAACTGAAATTGGGTTGTGTTAATGTGTTGTCTCTTGGTCATAAAAAATGGAAAAGTGTTTGTTGGTTTAATTAATTTGCCACCAGAGAAATCTTCCTCTACCGGTTTAAATACTCCTCATAGGAAAAAATGACATTAGGAAAAAATATTCGTTTGGATGTCCTCTACAACCTCCCAGAATTTGTCGGTTTAAATACTTTTCACCCTGTAAATAAATGTAATGCAACTTGTAATTCATGCTAACAGGTGATAGGAACATGTATTGTATTGACAAAAAGAAGAAGGAATGAAGATTAGAGTTTACCATTTGGTAGAAGTACAGTTTTCCCACAGGTTGTTTCTTGAAGGGCACAGTGTTATCAGCATGAAGAGTGACCTCACATCTTGTAACAGACATGGAACAGGCTGATGTATTTCCTATACATTATCTGAAGTGCATAACCTGAGTGTGGCCTCCAATCTCCTTTTCTTCCCTCTCATAGGCAGAACTTCTCACAGCTATGTTTCATACGAATCGAAGGGAAATGTGTTGTAAATAAGTGAGTAACTTTGAGACTGATGTCATATGGGCCAGTTCATATCAAATCAAACAATGGTTTGTACCTCATAGTGTCCGATAACTCTTACTTTTTGTTTAGAGTGTGTACCAATAGAATGAATAGAAAGAACAAAATTTCAGACTCTTTTGATGCATAGATTATTTATTTTTCAAATTTCAGGAAATAAAAACTACTTTTGTTTTAAAAGTGCCTTGAAACAAAATTGTATGTAATTTCAGAACTATTGGTGCTAGGAAGCTGAAACAGGTGTCAAAGTAAAGGTTGTGGTTTCAGCTTTAATTTGATGTATTAACACAATAGTGCTGCAACATTTGCTTCATTTTTACTAAAATCCAAAAAAATATCTATTGGGCAATCCTAAGAAAACTCATCCTTGCTTCTAAAAAATTTTTTTTTGTCTGTGTCTCTACAAAAAGTCATCTAAATTTCAAGATGGAGAAAATCCAGGGAGTATAAGTAACATTTTTGACAAAAATGGATTAATTACAGGAATGGGACATGATAATACTAATCTGTTTTGTGGTAAAGTGATCCTAGTGATTTTATCGACAGTATGTGCCATCTAGCATGAAGCCCCTTGACCACTTGGTGTGATGTAGTTAAACAGTGGCGCACTAGAGGTCCAATATCACTAGGACCCCTTTACCACTAAACAGTGCAATAGATTCCATTTGTGAAAGCAAACATCAGTGCTAGTGACAAAGCGTGTCACCACGTTATCTTTCGTACAAGACCAGCTGACACGTGACCCTTTGGTGCTGTGTTTAGCCACATTTGGGCGTTTCATACAAAGTAATTGTAAATACATCATTTGTATACAATGAATGGGACTGAGATAGACATTCAACCTATGCTACAAATGATTGGTACATTCTGTTACAATAAAAATTTTTTCTAGTTGCTTATGTATTTATATCTGGGTAACAATTTATTTATTTAGTGGTAAAAGTATGGAAACCTTAGGCCTCTCATTAGTGTAGCAACAACCAATGAAATTGTGTATGAATTTGTTTTAAAAAAGTAGTTGTTTCCAGATCCTATGCCCAAGGCTGATAATAGAAACAGTAAGGGTTACACCAATAATAACAATGACAGTTATATTAGTAGTAACAGTGACACACCACTGTTTGGAGATGGTTGTTTGTTTGTTGTTGTGGTCTTCAGTCCTGAGACTGGTTTGATACAGCTTTCCATTCTACTCTATCCTGTGCAAGCTTCTTCATCTCCCAGTACTTACTGCAACCTACATCCTTCTGAATCTGCTTAGTGTAATCATCTCTTGGTCTCCCTCTACGATTTTTACCCTCCACACTGCCCTCTAATGCTAAATTTGTGATCCCTTGATGCCTCAGAACATGTCCTACCTTGTTTCCAATAATCTCTAAATATTACTTCCCTCTACTCATGGGGAATATTTTCATTCCATTTGTACCTACACAGGTGATTGTATTCATGTACCTTTTTAGCCCTATGCAGCATCATATTACAATCAACACAAGCCCATCCTGTGTTCCTCAATAACTTCCTCTTCTGAGATTTCCAGGTGTGCTCCCTTCATACCCTTTTTCTCTTGGGCTGTGGTTTAGGGGGAATAGCATTGGCTGGAGATGGTTATGATTCTGATAAAGCCAGTGACTGGAATCCTTGTGATGACGATGATGAAACCAGTGAAGCTTCTTCAGGTATGTTACATCCATATGTTGTATACATCTGAAGCTAGATATCTAATGTGTTTATAATTGTGTTTACATTTTAGCACAATTTAAGATACCACAATGTTGTTAGCCACCATTACAAAAAAACCTGATTTAGTATACATTATTTTTAGATAACACAGAAGAAGAATCAGAACAAAGACCTGGTCAAATTGAGGACTTTTTGAATGGTGCTGTAGACATACAGCCTGAGCTGAGAAAGAAAACCACAGCTGTTATGCACAAAGACATATCATGTATTTATAAGCTGGATGGTTTTAGAGCGTGCAAAATCTCTTTTTTGAAAGAAAAAAAAAACTCTTCACATATCTAATGAAAGAATAAGAAACGTTATCACTGACAAAAAATCAAACCCATCTGGCATTTCATCACGTGATAAACAGAGAAGGTAGGAGCCCCTAAAAAAAATTCCAGCTAACGGGATTGCAATAGTCAAGGAGCATATAAGAAGATTCCCGATATACTCAAGCCATTATAGTAGAGCAAAAGCTCCAAACCAAAAGTACTTACATTCAAACTTAAGAGTGACAATGATGTATAAAATGTATGAAACATTTTTATATGGAGCCAAAAAAGTGAAAGTGAAAGTTTGTACATACATATATTAAGGACAGAATTTAACCTAAGCTTTCACAGGCCTCATACTAATACCTGTATAACTTGTGACAGGTTGCAAATGAAAACTGTACATGGTATGCCTGATGAAAAAAGGCAGCTGAAGTTGAAACAGAATTTCGTCTCAGAAAGGCAGAAGCAGGAAAAGAAGCCAAAAGGAAATGCAAGGAATTAAAGGA
Source organism: Schistocerca nitens (assembly GCF_023898315.1). NCBI lineage: Eukaryota > Metazoa > Arthropoda > Insecta > Orthoptera > Acrididae > Schistocerca > Schistocerca nitens. The sequence continues at coordinate 624,311,489 of NC_064616.1, read as the reverse complement.
CAACAACCATGTTGCAATATGCTTTGATCTTCAAAAGATGTTTCTGACATCACATGTGATGAACTCGAAAGCTTACTATATGTGACAGTTGTGGACATACAACCTCAATATTAACAACTTAACCAGCCATGTTTATATGGCATGAAGGACAGGCAAGTAGGGGTTGTCAGGAGATAGCGTTTTGCCTGGTGAAGTATATCCAGAGTCTTCCTCACACTGTGAAGCACATCTCAGCCTTCAGTGACAACTGTGGAGGCCAGAACAAGAGCTATCCCATAGTAAACTTTTGGTGTTATATTGTTACAAACACCCAAATTTAAACTGTTGATCAGTGTTTCATCGTTTCTGGACATTCATACAATGAATGTGACCAGGACTTCGGGATCACTGAACTTAAAAGAAAGGGGAACCAACGTGACATTTATATACCAGATGACTGGATGAACCTGTCTGCCACAGCAAGTCGAAAATTTGTTGTTGCTAAAATACTGAATGAAGACTTCATTGATCTTCAGCCACTAAACCAGTATGTTAGGGAAACCCAAATACCCTTTTTTATAAGACAACATCGGTAGAGGGTATTCTGCTTAGCAGAAACCACCAATTTTATAAACGTTTATCCCATGAAACAAAGACCGGTGAACAATTTGCACCTAGTACTGATGTGGATGTGGATGATGATGATGATGATGATGATGATGATGATGATGTTACTATGGACTTGGGTAACAACATCTATGACACAGATGTTGATTGTGATACTTGTTGATGAGTGTTAAACCCAAATATTTGTATTTTGTAAATCAATCAGTACACTATTAACACAATATTGTATCCCGTTATAACAATAAATGCCTGTTATGTTGAGTATGTACTCTGAGCATTATCATTTTATTTTATTGTAAGTGAGAGGTAAAGGGGTCTAAGTGCATATTGTCCATCCTTTATACCTATCAACCATAAACCAGATGTTCTACTAATTTATTATCATTGGTAACAAAAGGCTAAGGACCTGAGTATTCATCTGTAATGCTCGAGAGGGTGAAAATCTCATGTCCCCTCCTATGAAAACTGTTAAACTTTGACTTGCGTTTTCTTGAAACTATGATTTTGTCACTTAGACCCCTTGAACTCTGGGGTCCTCAAATAAGATTAGGAACAAATGGGAAATAGGAAATTTTGGTAGTAAACTATGATATCAGTCTCTGTACTTTTCTTACAAATTCTTTATTGATCCTATAATAATATACACTTTATTAGAAATTTAAGTAATCAAAGTTAAATTAAATAGAAATTATGGAATAAGAATGACTTTCATGAAGATAATTCATGTTTTTGTTGGAACAGATTGAAGTAGTCTTTTTCTGATTAAAAAAACTGCACAAACCAGTCCCTTGGCTATGTTACTTGAAGACTCACTTGTGTAATAGCTTTCATTTAAAATTTTTTTAAAGTGCTGATGATATCTCATCCAATGTCTAGCATCCTGGGCTCCACCATTTGTAGGGTACAGTCATATAACACACCGAATATTTCGGGATTTAGATGACAATAAGAAAGGAATCAGAAGTTTCCTTTAAATGAATAATAGTAACTTAGAATTTCTTATACTGATAGTTCATTCCAAGAATATGACCAAATTTGATAACTGGTGTTATATTTCAAGGCAATTGTAACTAATCCTTAAAGTGACAACCAAATCTTATGGAAAAAATATATTTTAGAAATTGTTTGGTACTTGGTTAAACATGCAAGGAATATTGCTAAATTGCAGACAATAAAATGAGACACTGAATAGTGCAGTACATGAGCAGCTGGGATAATTTTTGAATTACTGAATTGAAATGATAACATTATTTAATTCTGCTAGTGTTACTCAATTGTACATAATTCAAAATAGATGCCAGGAATGGTTTCTTGGGTATCATGATATGATTTTTAAATGTTATTTGTAAACTTCCTTTAACAAGAAATCTTCAAAAAACATCCCCAAAACCATCAGAAACACTTGTACCATGTGCTATGCGAAAATAGTGCCATGCTGCATCATTACTGTAGTCAGTGAAGCATTTGTTGAGAAAAATGTTGTTTCTATATTGTGCAGAACAGTTATCAGATAAGATAAACAAATTTGTGTGATAAACAATTTTTCCTTTTATGCTGAGATCATGTTCAACTGTAAAACATTAAAGGCCATTGTACTCCATTATAGGCAGCCAGAAATGAAGACATAATTCAGAATTTTGTTTTCAATACTGCCCTCATTGTGGTACACAATGAGCAGATGTAATGTGGCTTGGAGTGTAAATGAGTAACTTTCATTAAAATCATATGATATGAAAACTGGTGTCTCTCTTATCTCTTAAGATACTTTGTAAAACCAGAAAACTGGTGTGCACAAACAACAGAAGCTGAGATCATCATCATCATCATCATCATCATTTAAGACTGATTATGCATTTCAGTGTTCAGTCTGGAGCATAGCCCCCCTTATAAAATTCCTCCATGATCCCCTATTCAGTGCTAACATTGGTGCCTCTTCTGATGTTAAACCTATTACTTCAAAATCATTCTTAACCAAATCCAGGTACCTTCTCCTTGGTCTGCCCCGACTCCTCCTACCCTCTACTGCTGAACCCATGAGTCTCTTGGGTAACCTTGCTTCTCCCATGCGTGTAACATGACCCCACCATCTTAAGCCTGTTCGCCCTGACAGCTGCATCTATAGAGTTCATTCCCAGTTTTTCTTTGATTTCCTCATTGTGGACACCCTCCTGCCATTGTTCCCATCTACTAGTACCTGCAGTCATCCTAGCTACTTTCATATCCGCAACCTCAACCTTGTTGATAAGGTAACCTGAATCCACCCAGCTTTCGCTCCCATACAACAAAGTTGGTCGAAAGATTGAACGGTGCACAGATAACTTAGTCTTGGTACTCACTTCCTTCTTGCAGAAGAGAGTAGATCATAGCTGAGCGCTCACTGCATTAGCTTTGCTACACCTTGCTTCCAGTTCTTTCACTATGTTGCCATCCTGTGAGAATATGCATCCTAAGTACTTGAAACCGTCCACCTGTTCTAACTTTGTTCCTCCTATTTGGCACTCAACTGGTTTACATTTCTTTCCCACTGACATTACTTTCGTTTTGGAGATGCTAATCTTCATACCACAGTCTTTACATTTCTGATCTAGCTCTGAAATATTACTTTGCAAACTTTCAATCGAATCTGCCATCACAACTAAGTCATCTGCATATGCAAGACTGCTTATTTTGTGTTCACATATCTTAATCTCACCCAGCCAGTCTATTGTTTTCAACATATGATCCATAAATAATATGAACAATAGTGGAGACAGGTTGCAGCCTTGTCTTACCCCTGAAACTACTCTGAACCATGAACTCAATTTACTGTCAACTCTAACTGCTGCCTGACTATCCATGTAAAGACCTTTAATTGCTTGCAAAAGTTTGCCTCCTATTCCATAATCTCATAGAACAGACAATAACTTCCTCCTAGAAACCCAGTCATATGCCTTTTCTAGATCTATAAAGCATAGATACAATTCCCTGTTCCACTCATAACACTTCTCCATTATTTGGCATAAGCTAAAGATCTGGTCCTGACAACCTCTAAGGGGCCTGAACCCACACTGATTTTCATCCAATTGGTCCTCAACTAATACTCGCACTTTCCTTTCAACAATACCTGAGAAGATTTTACCCACAACGCTGATTAAAGAGATACCTCTGTAGTTGTTACAATCTTTTCTGTTTCCATGTTTAAAGATTGGTGTGATTACTGCTTTTGTCCAGTCTGATGGAACCTGTCCCAACTCCCAGGCCATTTCAATTATCCTGTGTAACCATTTAAGACCTGAAATTCCACTGTATTTGATGAGTTCTGACTTAATTTCATTCACCCCAGCTGCTTTATTGCACTGCAATCTGTTGACCATTTTCTCCACTTCCTCAAATGTGATCCTATTTCCATCATCATTCCTATCCCATTCTACCTCGAAATCTGAAACATTACTGATCGCATTTTCACCTACATTGAGCAACTCTTCAAAATATTCCCTCCATCTGCCCAAGGCATCCACAGGAATCACCAGCAGTTTTCCTGACCTGTCCAAAATACTTGTCATTTCCTTCTTACCTCCCTTTCGAAGACTGCTAATTACACTCCAGAATGGTTTTCCAGCAGCTTGACCCATAGTCTCCAACCTGTTTCCAAAGTCTTCCCAAGATTTCTTCTTGGATGCTGCAATTATCTGTTTGGCTTTGTTTCTTTCTTCAACATCACTTTCTCTGTCTACCTGAGTTCTAGTATGTAGCCATTTTTGATAGGCCTTCTTTTTCCTTTTACAGGCTGTCTTGACTGTGTCATTCCACCAAGCTGTTTGCTTCATCCTACTTTTACACACTACTGTTCCAAGACGCTCTTTAGCCACTTCTAGTACTGTGTCCCTGTACCTTGTCCATTCCTTTTCCAATGACTGTAATTGACTACATTCAACTAACTGGTACCTTTCTGAGATCGCTGTTATGTACTTGTGCCTGATTTCCTTATCCTGAAGTTTCTCCACTCTTATCCTATCCTGACCTCCTGCACTTTTGGCCTCACAATCCCAATTTCACTGCAGATTAAATAATGATCAGTGTCATCAAAGAATCCCCTGAATACACGTGTGTACCTCACAGTCTTCCTGAATTCCTGATCTGTTATTATATAGTCAATGACAGATCTGGTTCCCCTGCCTTCCTAAGTATACCGGTGAATGTTCTTATGTTTAAAAAAGGAGTTTGTGATTACTAAGCCCATACTGGCACAGAAATCCAAGAGTTGTTACCCGTTTCTGTTGGTCTCCATATCCTCTCCAAATTTACCCATAACCTTTTCCTACCCTTCTGTTCGATTTCCAATCCTGGCGTTAAAATCACCCATGAGCAGAACACTGTCCTTGTCCTCTACTCTAACAACTACATCACTGAGTGCCTCATAAAAACTATCCATCTTATCTTGATCTGTCCCTTCACAATGCGAATATACTGACACAATCCTAATTTTCTTGTTAGACACTGTCAAATGTATCCACATCAGTCGTTGGTTTACATACCTTATTGCAACTACGCTGGGTTCCATTTCTTTCCTGATGTAAAGCCCTACACCCCATTGTGCTATTCCTGCTTTGACTCCTGACAGGTAGACCTTGTATTCTCCCACTTCCTCTTCTTTCTCACCCCTTACCCGAATGTCACTAACAGCTAAAACGTCCAGTCGCATCTTACTTGCAGCCTCTGCCAGCTCTACCTTCTTCCCAGAGTAGCCCCCATTGATATTAATAGCTCCCCATCTCATTACCATTGTCTGCCAAGTCGTATCTTAGGAGTCCCTGGTTTGTCAGTTAGAGGTGGGATTCCGTCACCTCCAAAGGTCCGAGGCATTTTGCTCTGATTGTTGCCAGCATCATATTTAAAGTACCAGGGAAGCAGGTTGCTAGCCTTACTTGCCCCGAGTCCCATTGGGTTTTACCCCTAATGGCTGAGGGACTAACCGGTGGATTTGGTAGTCTTTGCCGTATGAGCACAAAGGTGACCACGACTCAGAATATGTCCGAGATGCCCAGCCTTATTCCAAAGTAACTGGTATCCTGACTGTCGGGACCACTTACTTGGCCACTCATACGTTGCCTGTGGTTCATGAACTAGGACATGACTACAGGAACCCACACCATGAACCACGTATGAGAGGTTATACACTGAAACACCAAAGAAACAGGTACAAGCATGCGTACTCAAATATAGAGAGATGTAAACAGGCAGAATGCAGTGCTGTGGTTGGCAATCTATATAAGACAACAAGTGTCTGGCATAGTTGTTAGATCAGTTATGGCTGCTACAATGGCAGGTTATCAAGTCTTAAGTGAATTTGAATGTGGTGTTACAGTTGGCACACAAGCGATGGGACACACAATCTCTGAGGTAGTGATGAAGTGTGGATTTTCCCATATGACCATTCCACAAGTGTACCATGAACATCAAGAATCCAATAAAACTTCAAATCTCCAACATCTCTGTGGGTGATTAGATTACAGGTGGTACAGGCAAGCCGTCGTGTGAATTACTTTTGAACACATTATCTGAAAACTGTCTTGAGCAGCTAAATCGACAGCCAACGTGTAATGGAAATATTTTAGATCTGGAAGCCATGAACAGACCAGACCTCATCGATGGTGTCAGTGTTGAGACAGGGATTAGTGATCATAATGTTGTCATTATGACTATGGTTACAAAAGTTATAAAGTCGGTCAAGAAGGCTAGGAGAGTATTCTTACTAGAAAGAGCAGATAAGCAGTTGTTAGCATCCCACTTAGTAAATGAATCAACTACATTTACTTCTGGTACGATGGACGTGGAAGAATTATGGGCAAATTTTAAACACATTGTAAATCACGCATTGGACAAGTATGTGCCGAAAATGTGGGTTACGGACAGAAAAGACCCACCGTGGTTTAACAGCGCAATTCGGAGAATGCACAGGAAGCAAAGACAATTGCACTCGCGGTACAAGAAAGATCGGGAGAATGAGGACAGGCAAAAGTTAGTAGAGATTCGTGCTGCTGTAAAAAGAGTGATGCATGAGGCATACAACCACTACCACCGTCATACCTTAGCAAAAGATCTTGCTGAAAACCCAAGGAAATTCTGGTCTTACATAAAATTGGTAAGCGGGTTGAAGGCTTCCATCCAGTCACTCACTGATCAGTCTGGCCTGGCAACGGAAGACAGCAAAACGAAAGCTGAAATTTTAAATTTAGCATTTGAGAAATCTTTCACACAGGAGGATCGTACAAACATACCGCCGTTTGAGTCTCGTACAGATTCCCGTATGGAGGACAAAGTGATAGACATCCCTGGGGTTGTGAAGCAGCTGAATGGATTGAAAATAAATAAATCGCCAGGTCCTGATGGTATTCCAATTCAGTTTTACAGAGAGTACTCTACTGCATTGGCTCCTTACTTAGCTAGCATTTGTTGTGAATCTCTTGCCCAATGTAAAGTCCCGAGCGACTGGAAAAAAGTGCAGGTGACACCTGTATATGAGAAGGGTAGAAGGACGGATCCTCAAAATTACAGACCAATATCCTAACATCGGTTTGTTGCAGGATTCTTGAACATATTCTCAGTTCGAATATAATGAATTTCCTTGAGACAGAGAAGTTGCTGTCCATGCATCAGCAGGGCTTTAGAAAGCATCACTCCTGCGAATTGCAACTCGCCCCTTTTTCACATGAACCATGGATGAAGGTTATCAGACGGATGACATATTCCTTGACTTCCGGAAAGCGTTTGACTCGGTGCCCCACTGCAGACTCCTAACTAAGGTACGAGCATATGGGATTGATTCCCAAATATGTGAGTGGCTCGAAGACTTCTTAAGTAATAGAACCAGTACGTTGTCCTTGATCTTTTGGAGAGGGTAGATAGCAATGTGTGGCTGTTTGCTGATGATGCTGTGGTGTATGGGAGGGTGTCATTGTTGAGTGACTGTAGGAGGATACAAGACGACTTGGACAGGATTTGAGATTGGTGTAAAGAATGGCAGCTAGCTCTAAATATAGGTAAATGTAAATTAATGCAGATGAATAGGAAAAAGAATCCAGTAATGTTTGAATACTCCATTAGTAGTGTAGTGCTTCACTCAGTCACGTTGATTTAATATTTGGGTGTAACATAGCAGAGCGATATGAAGTGGGACAAGCATGTAATGACAGTTGTGGGGAAGGCAGATAGTCGTCTTCGGTTCATTGGTAGAATTTTGGGAAGATGTGGTTCATCTGTAAAGGAGTCCACTTATAAAGCACTAATACAACCTATACTTGAGTACTGCTCCAGCGTTTGGGATCCTTATCAGGTTGGATTGAGGGAGGACATAGAAGCAATCCAGAGGCGGGCTGCTAGATTTTTTACTGGTAGGTTTGATCATCACGCGAGTGTTACGGAAATGCTTCAGGAACTTGGGTGGGATTCTTTTCGTGAATCGCTACTGAGGAAATTTAGAGAACCAGTATTTGAGGCTGACTGCAGTACAATTTTACTGCCGCCAACCTATATTTCACGGAAAGACCAGAAAGATAAGATAAGAGAGATTAGGGCTCATACGGAGGCATATAGGCAGTCATTTTTCCCTCGTTCTGTTTGGGAGTGGAACAGGGAGAGAAGTGCAGTCTTTCTGAAAATTGTTGCAGATTTAAATGTTGGGCCATTAGCAAGTGTCAGCATGTGAACCATTCAATGAAACATCATTGTTACAGGATTTTGGAGCTGAAGGCCCACTCATGTAACCTTGATCCTTGATGACTGCACAACACAAAGCTTTACGCTTTGCCTGGGCCCATCAACAAGTTGGTGACGACTCGAAACATGCTGCCTGGTCAGACGAGACTCATTTCAAATTGTATCAAGCGGATGGATGTGTACAGGTATGGAGACAATCCCATGAATCCATGGACTCTGCATGTGAGCAGGGGACTGTTCAAGCTGGTGGAGGCTCTGTAATGGTGTGGGGTGTGTGTAGTTGGAGGGATATGGGAAACCTGATATGTCTAGATATGACTCTGACAGATGACACATATGTAAACATACTGTCTCATACTTGCATCCATTAATGTCCATTGCGCATTTCGATGGACTTGAGCAATTCCAACAGGACAATGTGACAGCCCATACATCCAGAATTGTTACATAGTGCCTCCAGGAACACTCTTCTGAGTTTAAATACTTCCACTGGCCACCAAACTCTCAGACATGAACATTATTCAGCATATCTGGGATGCCTTGCAATGTGCTGTACAGAAGAGATCTCCACCCCCTCATACTCTTACAGATTCATGGACAGCCCTTCAGGATTCATGGTGTCAATTCCCTCAAGCACTACTTCAGACATTATTCAAGTCGATGCCACATCATGTTGCTGCACTTCTGCATTCTCGTGGGGGCCCTACTCGATATTAGGCAGGTGTACCAGTTTTTTTGGCTCCTCGATGTATATAATTATGCAATAATATCTGGAAAAATTATCATCTAACTGAATAATATGAATTACTACAAAAATTATGTACTTTTTAATTGTTCACCGTTGCTTGCAATATGAACAATTAATAAAAATCAGTGTGGTGAAGAAACTTAATTCTATTTTCACCCATCCTTTCTCTATCTTAAAATTAAATTGTAGTATCAATGGCAGTAGTAATGATAGTTGTTGTTGTTATTCTCATGGTATTCTGTGCAAAGACTGACTTGATGCAGCTCTTCACATTAGTCCTATCCAATGCAAGCCTCTTCATCATTGAATAACTACTGCAACAGATATAAATTTGAATGTATTTAGTGTACTCATCCCTTTGTCTCCATTTGCAATTTTTAGCCCCTCACACTTCCAGCAAATACAAAATTGATGATTCCTTCATATCTCAGTGTGTGTCATGTAAACCAATCCCTTCTTTTAGCAAATTATTCCACCAATCTCTTATCTCTCCAGTTCTATTCAGTTACCTCTTCATTGTTACATGATCCACTCATCTAATCTTCAGCATCCTTCTTTAGCATCACATCTCAAACTGTTTAGCATCCCCATTTGGCTTTCATAAAGATCTACACTCCAGATTTGCAGACACTTATGTCTATACTTGATGTTAACAAATTATTCTTCTTCAGAAATGCTTTTTCTGTCATTGTTAGTACATGTTTTATATTCTCACTTTATTGCAGCCATCATCAGTTACATTACTGCTCAACTAGTGAAAGTCACCTACTATTTTTAATGTTTCATTTCATAATCTAATTCCTTCAACATAGCCTGATTTAGTTTAACTGCATTTAATTTTGGCGTTCATTTTATATCCCACTTTCAAGGTGCAGTTGATTCCATTCACCTGCTCTTTAAATTCCTTTGCTGTCTCTGACATAATTATAATGTCACTGGCAAACCTCAAAGTTTTTATTTTATTCTCTCTGATCTTTAATCCCTTTTTCAAATTTTTCTCTGGTTTCCTTTAAACCTTGCTCACTGTACAGACTGAATAACATTGTGGATTGGCTCCAATTCTATCATATTCAATTCTCAACACTTGATTCCCTTTCCTGCCCTTCAGCTCTTGATACCACTATCTGGTTTTTACACAAGTGGTAAATAATTTTTTGCTCCCTGTATTTTACCCCTGCTACCTTCAGAATTTCAATGAGTGCATTCCACTCAACATTGTCAAAAGCCTTCTCTAGGTCTACAAGTGCTATAAATGTGGGTTAACCTTCCTTCAACCTGTCTTCCAACATGAGTCATAGGGTCAGTATTGCCTTACATGTTTCTACATTTCTCCAAAACCCAAAGTGATCTTCTCTGAGGTTAGCTTCCTACAGTTTATCCATTCTTATATAATTTTTATTTTCAGTATTTTGCAGCCAGGGATTATCAGATTGATAGTTCAGTAATATTCACGCCTGTCAGCATCTGCTGTCTTTGGAATTTGAATTATTACATTTTTCTTGAAGTCTGAGGTTATTTTGCCTGTTTCATACATATTACACACCAGGTGGAATAGTTTTGTGATGGCTAGCTCTCCCAAGGATATCAGTAATGCTGAGCGAGTGTCTTCTATGCCAAGGGCCTTATTTTGACTTAGATCTTTCAGTTCCATGTCAAATTTTTCTCACGGTATCATATTTATAATGTCAACTTCATCTACTTCCTGCTCCCTTTTTATAATATTGCTGTCAAGTTCATTTCCCTTGTACAGCTGCTCTAATATATTCATTTCATCCTTCAGCTTTCCATTTGTTGCTTAGTACTGGTTTTCCACAGAAGCTCTTGATGTTCATACAGCTGCCTGTCTTTGCTACCATTTTGTATCCCTATAAGTGGTATTTATATTTTCCGTAGTTATACACAGGATGGACAAAATTATGGAAACACCAAAAACACAACACATTACCATGTCTAATATTGTGTAGGGAAACTGTTGGCATACAAAATATCTTCCAGCCATCTCAGAATGGATAAATAAAGGTTCTATATGGTTTTCAATGGAATCTTATCCCATTGCTCATGTGAAATAGTGGCAAGTTCAGGTAACAATGATGGAGCTGGATAGTGATCACTCACCCTTCTCTCCAAAGTATATGACAAAAGCTCAATAATATTGAGATCTGGTTACTGTGGTGGCCCAGGAGAGATGCAACAATTAATTCTCACGCTCATAGAACATGCTCTGGGTGATGTGGGATGTGTGAACAGGGGCTCTGTCATCTTGGAACCCAGAGTCACCATTGGGGAATAAACATTGTACCATGGGATGGACCTGACCAGCCAAAATGCTCATAAAATCCTTAACAGGAATGCACCCTTGTAGAGTTTCAAGGGGCCTATGGAATATCAAGATATGACTGCCCAAATCACCATCAAACCCTCACCTTGTTTCTTTGCTTGATGTAAACTTGGCCACAAGTTGGAAATAGTGTATATGAAGACTCATCTAACTGAATAACTTTCTTGATTTGCTCCATAGTCCAGGTTTTATGGCTTTGGCACATTGTTTTCCACCTACAGGCATTTTAATCACTGATGAGTGATTTTGGAATTCCAGCTCATCCTGTAATTCTGTGCTTATGTAGTTCCATTCATTTTGTTTTGGTGCTGACAGGGTTCATAAGTGCAACATTCAGTTCTGCAGTGATTTTTGCTGCTGATGTTCTCTTACTTTTTGTCATCATCCTCTTTGGTGATCTATGTCATGATCACTCATCACACACTTTCATCCATGTTGTGATTTAGCAGATGATGATTATCTGCTTTCTCTGTGTGCAGCATAAATGTTGTCTCTTGAAACACAAAACACTTGAGCTAACTTGGTTATGGTAGCACCCAGCATAGGAGCACCAATAATTTGCCCAAGTCCAAATTCACATGTCTCTGACATAATGCACTCACAACTAGGCCAGAACACTGTTCTGACCACGACTGACACTTGCAAAGTATCAAGGACATTGCACAGGTGTCATTTGTGGTCAGATACAATACTGCAAAATGCAATCTGCATTTATGTTCAAGCATGCTTTTTCTCATCATGTTTCCACATTTTTCCAACCCCTGTACATGCTTCTACAGCCTTGCATTTGTCCTCTAGCCATTTTTGCTTAGCCGTATTTCACTGTCTGTCAGTCTTAGTTTTTTAGGTGTCTTTATACCATTTGCCTGCTTCGTTTGGTTCATTTGCATATTTTTCCTTTCATTAATTAAATTCAACATTATCTATGATGCCCCAGGATTTCTACCAGGCCTTGTCTTTTCATCTATTTGATCCTCTGCTGCCTTCAATATTTCATCTCTCAAAGCTATCCTTTCATCTTCCACTGTATTCTTTTCCCCTGTTTCAGTCAACTGTTATCTACAGCTCCCTTTGAATCTCTCAAAAACCTCTGGCTCTTTAAACTTATCCAAGTAAAAACTCCCTAATTTCCTAATGTTTTTGTAATTTATTCAGTTTTAATGTACAGTTCATAACCAAAATATTATGATCAGTTCATATCTGCCCCTGGCTATGTCTTGCAGTTCTGGTTCCAAAATCTCTGCCTTGCCCTTCTACAGGATGAACTAGAACTTTACCAACAAACTTTCAGAGGTAGTAGTATAGATCAACTTCAGGAAAAAAGTATGTAGTAAACTTGGGCTCTAAAATGCATACCATTAGTGCCATGAGCATGTGTTCATCTGGGCTATTGTGAGATGCATCTCTTTACTGAAAGTACTTTGCTTTCCATACTTTGAGGGGTGGTAGTATATAACAAAACAACAAAAATAGTTCTAGTTAATATGGACTCTAAAATGTATACTTCAAGAGCTATGAGCACATTTATTATGTGTTCACATATCTTAATCTCACCCAGCCAGTCTATTGTTTTCAACATATGATCCATAAATAATATGAACAATAGTGGAGACAGGTTGCAGCCTTGTCTTACCCCTGAAACTACTCTGAACCATGAACTCAATTTACTGTCAACTCTAACTGCTGCCTGACTATCCATGTAAAGACCTTTAATTGCTTGCAAAAGTTTGCCTCCTATTCCATAATCTCATAGAACAGACAATAACTTCCTCCTAGAAACCCAGTCATATGCCTTTTCTAGATCTATAAAGCATAGATACAATTCCCTGTTCCACTCATAACACTTCTCCATTATTTGGCATAAGCTAAAGATCTGGTCCTGACAACCTCTAAGGGGCCTGAACCCACACTGATTTTCATCCAATTGGTCCTCAACTAATACTCACACTTTCCTTTCAACAATACCTGAGAAGATTTTACCCACAACGCTGATTAAAGAGATACCTCTGTAGTTGTTACAATCTTTTCTGTTTCCATGTTTAAAGATTGGTGTGATTACTGCTTTTGTCCAGTCTGATGGAACCTGTCCCAACTCCCAGGCCATTTCAATTATCCTGTGTAACCATTTAAGACCTGAAATTCCACTGTATTTGATGAGTTCTGACTTAATTTCATTCACCCCAGCTGCTTTATTGCACTGCAATCTATTGACCATTTTCTCCACTTCCTCAAATGTGATCCTATTTCCATCGTCATTCCTATCCCATTCTACCTTGAAATCTGAAACATTACTGATCGCATTTTCACCTACATTGAGCAACTCTTCAAAATATTCCCTCCATCTGCCCAAGGCGTCCACAGGAATCACCAGCAGTTTTCCTGACCTGTCCAAAATACTTGTCATTTCCTTCTTACCTCCCTTTCGAAGACTGCTAATTACACTCCAGAATGGTTTTCCAGCAGCTTGACCCATAGTCTCCAACCTGTTTCCAAAGTCTTCCCAAGATTTCTTCTTGGATGCTGCAATTGTCTGTTTGGCTTTGTTTCTTTCTTCAACATCACTTTCTCTGTCTACCTGAGTTCTAGTATGTAGCCATTTTTGATAGGCCTTCTTTTTCCTTTTACAGGCTGCCTTGACTGTGTCATTCCACCAAGCTGTTTGCTTCATCCTACTTTTACACACTACTGTTCCAAGACGCTCTTTAGCCACTTCTAGTACTGTGTCCCTGTACCTTGTCCATTCCTTTTCCAATGACTGTAATTGACTACATTCAACTAACTGGTACCTTTCTGAGATCGCTGTTATGTACTTGTGCCTGATTTCCTTATCCTGAAGTTTCTCCACTCTTATCCTATCCTGACCTCCTGCACTTTTGGCCTCACAATCCCAATTTCACTGCAGATTAAATAATGATCAGTGTCATCAAAGAATCCCCTGAATACACGTGTGTACCTCACAGTCTTCCTGAATTCCTGATCTGTTATTATATAGTCAATGACAGATCTGGTTCCCCTGCCTTCCTAAGTATACCGGTGAATGTTCTTATGTTTAAAAAAGGAGTTTGTGATTACTAAGCCCATACTGGCACAGAAATCCAAGAGTTGTTACCCGTTTCTGTTGGTCTCCATATCCTCTCCAAATTTACCCATAACCTTTTCCTACCCTTCTGTTCGATTTCCAATCCTGGCGTTAAAATCACCCATGAGCAGAACACTGTCCTTGTCCTCTACTCTAACAACTACATCACTGAGTGCCTCATAAAAACTATCCATCTTATCTTGATCTGTCCCTTCACAATGCGAATATACTGACACAATCCTAATTTTCTTGTTAGACACTGTCAAATGTATCCACATCAGTCGTTGGTTTACATACCTTATTGCAACTACGCTGGGTTCCATTTCTTTCCTGATGTAAAGCCCTACACCCCATTGTGCTATTCCTGCTTTGACTCCTGACAGGTAGACCTTGTATTCTCCCACTTCCTCTTCTTTCTCACCCCTTACCCGAATGTCACTAACAGCTAAAACGTCCAGTCGCATCTTACTTGCAGCCTCTGCCAGCTCTACCTTCTTCCCAGAGTAGCCCCCATTGATATTAATAGCTCCCCATCTCATTACCATTGTCTGCCAAGTCGTATCTTAGGAGTCCCTGGTTTGTCAGTTAGAGGTGGGATTCCGTCACCTCCAAAGGTCCGAGGCATTTTGCTCTGATTGTTGCCAGCATCATATTTAAAGTACCAGGGAAGCAGGTTGCTAGCCTTACTTGCCCCGAGTCCCATTGGGTTTTACCCCTAATGGCTGAGGGACTAACCGGTGGATTTGGTAGTCTTTGCCGTATGAGCACAAAGGTGACCACGACTCAGAATATGTCCGAGATGCCCAGCCTTATTCCAAAGTAACTGGTATCCTGACTGTCGGGACCACTTACTTGGCCACTCATACGTTGCCTGTGGTTCATGAACTAGGACATGACTACAGGAACCCACACCATGAACCACGTATGAGAGGTTATACACTGAAACACCAAAGAAACAGGTCCAAGCATGCGTACTCAAATATAGAGAGATGTAAACAGGCAGAATGCAGTGCTGTGGTTGGCAATCTATATAAGACAACAAGTGTCTGGCATAGTTGTTAGATCAGTTATTTTAAAAAGCAGTTTCAGTGACAATTAATGTCATCACTAATCAGCAAGTATCTACTTGAATTAACTTACGTATGAGAGGTTATACACTGAAACACCAAAGAAACGGATACAAGCATGCGTACTCAAATATAGAGAGATGTAAACAGGCAGAATACAGTGCTCGTGTTGGCAATCTATATAAGACAACAAGTGTCTGGTATAGTTGTTAGATCAGTTATGGCTGCTACAATGGCAGGTTATCAAGTCTTAAGTGAATTTGAATGTGGTGTTACAGTTGGCACACAAGCGATGGGACACACAATCTCTGAGGTAGTGATGAAGTGTGGATTTTCCCATATGACCATTCCACAAGTGTACCATGAACATCAAGAATCCAATAAAACTTCAAATCTCCAACATCTCTGTGGGTGATTAGATTACAGGTGGTACAGGCAAGCCGTCGTGTGAATTACTTTTGAACACATTATCTGAAAACTGTCTTGAGCAGCTAAATCGACAGCCAACGTGTAATGGAAATATTTTAGATCTGGAAGCCATGAACAGACCAGACCTCATCGATGGTGTCAGTGTTGAGACAGGGATTAGTGATCATAATGTTGTCATTATGACTATGGTTACAAAAGTTATAAAGTCGGTAAAGAAGGCTAGGAGAGTATTCTTACTAGAAAGAGCAGATAAGCAGTTGTTAGCATCCCACTTAGTAAATGAATCGACTACATTTACTTCTGGTACGATGGACGTGGAAGAATTATGGGCAAATTTTAAACACATTGTAAATCACGCATTGGACAAGTATGTGCCGAAAATGTGGGTTACGGACAGAAAAGACCCACCGTGGTTTAACAGCGCAATTCGGAGAATGCACAGGAAGCAAAGACAATTGCACTCGCGGTACAAGAAAGATCGGGAGAATGAGGACAGGCAAAAGTTAGTAGAGATTCGTGCTGCTGTAAAAAGAGTGATGCATGAGGCATACAACCACTACCACCGTCATACCTTAGCAAAAGATCTTGCTGAAAACCCAAGGAAATTCTGGTCTTACATAAAATTGGTAAGCGGGTTGAAGGCTTCCATCCAGTCACTCACTGATCAGTCTGGCCTGGCAACGGAAGACAGCAAAACGAAAGCTGAAATTTTAAATTTAGCATTTGAGAAATCTTTCACACAGGAGGATCGTACAAACATACCGCCGTTTGAGTCTCGTACAGATTCCCGTATGGAGGACATAGTGATAGACATCCCTGGGGTTGTGAAGCAGCTGAATGGATTGAAAATAAATAAATCGCCAGGTCCTGATGGTATTCCAATTCAGTTTTACAGAAAGTACTCTACTGCATTGGCTCCTTACTTAGCTAGCATTTGTTGTGAATCTCTTGCCCAATGTAAAGTCCCGAGCGACTGGAAAAAAGTGCAGGTGACACCTGTATATGAGAAGGGTAGAAGGACGGATCCTCAAAATTACAGACCAATATCCTAACATCGGTTTGTTGCAGGATTCTTGAACATATTCTCAGTTCGAATATAATGAATTTCCTTGAGACAGAGAAGTTGCTGTCCATGCATCAGCAGGGCTTTAGAAAGCATCACTCCTGCGAATTGCAACTCGCCCCTTTTTCACATGAACCATGGATGAAGGTTATCAGACGGATGACATATTCCTTGACTTCCGGAAAGCGTTTGACTCGGTGCCCCACTGCAGACTCCTAACTAAGGTACGAGCATATGGGATTGATTCCCAAATATGTGAGTGGCTCGAAGACTTCTTAAGTAATAGAACCAGTACGTTGTCCTTGATCTTTTGGAGAGGGTAGATAGCAATGTGTGGCTGTTTGCTGATGATGCTGTGGTGTATGGGAGGGTGTCATTGTTGAGTGACTGTAGGAGGATACAAGACGACTTGGACAGGATTTGAGATTGGTGTAAAGAATGGCAGCTAGCTCTAAATATAGGTAAATGTAAATTAATGCAGATGAATAGGAAAAAGAATCCAGTAATGTTTGAATACTCCATTAGTAGTGTAGTGCTTCACTCAGTCACGTTGATTTAATATTTGGGTGTAACATAGCAGAGCGATATGAAGTGGGACAAGCATGTAATGACAGTTGTGGGGAAGGCAGATAGTCGTCTTCGGTTCATTGGTAGAATTTTGGGAAGATGTGGTTCATCTGTAAAGGAGTCCACTTATAAAGCACTAATACAACCTATACTTGAGTACTGCTCCAGCGTTTGGGATCCTTATCAGGTTGGATTGAGGGAGGACATAGAAGCAATCCAGAGGCGGGCTGCTAGATTTTTTACTGGTAGGTTTGATCATCACGCGAGTGTTACGGAAATGCTTCAGGAACTTGGGTGGGATTCTTTTCGTGAATCGCTACTGAGGAAATTTAGAGAACCAGTATTTGAGGCTGACTGCAGTACAATTTTACTGCCGCCAACCTATATTTCACGGAAAGACCAGAAAGATAAGATAAGAGAGATTAGGGCTCATACGGAGGCATATAGGCAGTCATTTTTCCCTCGTTCTGTTTGGGAGTGGAACAGGGAGAGAAGTGCAGTCTTTCTGAAAATTGTTGCAGATTTAAATGTTGGGCCATTAGCAAGTGTCAGCATGTGAACCATTCAATGAAACATCATTGATACAGGATTTTGGAGCTGAAGGCCCACTCATGTAACCTTGATCCTTGATGACTGCACAACACAAAGCTTTACGCTTTGCCTGGGCCCATCAACAAGTTGGTGACGACTCGAAACATGCTGCCTGGTCAGACGAGACTCATTTCAAATTGTATCAAGCGGATGGATGTGTACAGGTATGGAGACAATCCCATGAATCCATGGACTCTGCATGTGAGCAGGGGACTGTTCAAGCTGGTGGAGGCTCTGTAATGGTGTGGGGTGTGTGTAGTTGGAGGGATATGGGAAACCTGATATGTCTAGATATGACTCTGACAGATGACACATATGTAAACATACTGTCTCATACTTGCATCCATTAATGTCCATTGCGCATTTCGATGGACTTGAGCAATTCCAACAGGACAATGTGACAGCCCATACATCCAGAATTGTTACATAGTGCCTCCAGGAACACTCTTCTGAGTTTAAATACTTCCACTGGCCACCAAACTCTCAGACATGAACATTATTCAGCATATCTGGGATGCCTTGCAATGTGCTGTACAGAAGAGATCTCCACCCCCTCATACTCTTACAGATTCATGGACAGCCCTTCAGGATTCATGGTGTCAATTCCCTCAAGCACTACTTCAGACATTATTCAAGTCGATGCCACATCATGTTGCTGCACTTCTGCATTCTCGTGGGGGCCCTACTCGATATTAGGCAGGTGTACCAGTTTTTTTGGCTCCTCGATGTATATAATTATGCAATAATATCTGGAAAAATTATCATCTAACTGAATAATATGAATTACTACAAAAATTATGTACTTTTTAATTGTTCACCGTTGCTTGCAATATGAACAATTAATAAAAATCAGTGTGGTGAAGAAACTTAATTCTATTTTCACCCATCCTTTCTCTATCTTAAAATTAAATTGTAGTATCAATGGCAGTAGTAATGATAGTTGTTGTTGTTATTCTCATGGTATTCTGTGCAAAGACTGACTTGATGCAGCTCTTCACATTAGTCCTATCCAATGCAAGCCTCTTCATCATTGAATAACTACTGCAACAGATATAAATTTGAATGTATTTAGTGTACTCATCCCTTTGTCTCCATTTGCAATTTTTAGCCCCTCACACTTCCAGCAAATACAAAATTGATGATTCCTTCATATCTCAGTGTGTGTCATGTAAACCAATCCCTTCTTTTAGCAAATTATTCCACCAATCTCTTATCTCTCCAGTTCTATTCAGTTACCTCTTCATTGTTACATGATCCACTCATCTAATCTTCAGCATCCTTCTTTAGCATCACATCTCAAACTGTTTAGCATCCCCATTTGGCTTTCATAAAGATCTACACTCCAGATTTGCAGACACTTATGTCTATACTTGATGTTAACAAATTATTCTTCTTCAGAAATGCTTTTTCTGTCATTGTTAGTACATGTTTTATATTCTCACTTTATTGCAGCCATCATCAGTTACATTACTGCTCAACTAGTGAAAGTCACCTACTATTTTTAATGTTTCATTTCATAATCTAATTCCTTCAACATAGCCTGATTTAGTTTAACTGCATTTAATTTTGGCGTTCATTTTATATCCCACTTTCAAGGTGCAGTTGATTCCATTCACCTGCTCTTTAAATTCCTTTGCTGTCTCTGACATAATTATAATGTCACTGGCAAACCTCAAAGTTTTTATTTTATTCTCTCTGATCTTTAATCCCTTTTTCAAATTTTTCTCTGGTTTCCTTTAAACCTTGCTCACTGTACAGACTGAATAACATTGTGGATTGGCTCCAATTCTATCATATTCAATTCTCAACACTTGATTCCCTTTCCTGCCCTTCAGCTCTTGATACCACTATCTGGTTTTTACACAAGTGGTAAATAATTTTTTGCTCCCTGTATTTTACCCCTGCTACCTTCAGAATTTCAATGAGTGCATTCCACTCAACATTGTCAAAAGCCTTCTCTAGGTCTACAAGTGCTATAAATGTGGGTTAACCTTCCTTCAACCTGTCTTCCAACATGAGTCATAGGGTCAGTATTGCCTTACATGTTTCTACATTTCTCCAAAACCCAAAGTGATCTTCTCTGAGGTTAGCTTCCTACAGTTTATCCATTCTTATATAATTTTTATTTTCAGTATTTTGCAGCCAGGGATTATCAGATTGATAGTTCAGTAATATTCACGCCTGTCAGCATCTGCTGTCTTTGGAATTTGAATTATTACATTTTTCTTGAAGTCTGAGGTTATTTTGCCTGTTTCATACATATTACACACCAGGTGGAATAGTTTTGTGATGGCTAGCTCTCCCAAGGATATCAGTAATGCTGAGCGAGTGTCTTCTATGCCAAGGGCCTTATTTTGACTTAGATCTTTCAGTTCCATGTCAAATTTTTCTCACGGTATCATATTTATAATGTCAACTTCATCTACTTCCTGCTCCCTTTTTATAATATTGCTGTCAAGTTCATTTCCCTTGTACAGCTGCTCTAATATATTCATTTCATCCTTCAGCTTTCCATTTGTTGCTTAGTACTGGTTTTCCACAGAAGCTCTTGATGTTCATACAGCTGCCTGTCTTTGCTACCATTTTGTATCCCTATAAGTGGTATTTATATTTTCCGTAGTTATACACAGGATGGACAAAATTATGGAAACACCAAAAACACAACACATTACCATGTCTAATATTGTGTAGGGAAACTGTTGGCATACAAAATATCTTCCAGCCATCTCAGAATGGATAAATAAAGGTTCTATATGGTTTTCAATGGAATCTTATCCCATTGCTCATGTGAAATAGTGGCAAGTTCAGGTAACAATGATGGAGCTGGATAGTGATCACTCACCCTTCTCTCCAAAGTATATGACAAAAGCTCAATAATATTGAGATCTGGTTACTGTGGTGGCCCAGGAGAGATGCAACAATTAATTCTCACGCTCATAGAACATGCTCTGGGTGATGTGGGATGTGTGAACAGGGGCTCTGTCATCTTGGAACCCAGAGTCACCATTGGGGAATAAACATTGTACCATGGGATGGACCTGACCAGCCAAAATGCTCATAAAATCCTTAACAGGAATGCACCCTTGTAGAGTTTCAAGGGGCCTATGGAATATCAAGATATGACTGCCCAAATCACCATCAAACCCTCACCTTGTTTCTTTGCTTGATGTAAACTTGGCCACAAGTTGGAAATAGTGTATATGAAGACTCATCTAACTGAATAACTTTCTTGATTTGCTCCATAGTCCAGGTTTTATGGCTTTGGCACATTGTTTTCCACCTACAGGCATTTTAATCACTGATGAGTGATTTTGGAATTCCAGCTCATCCTGTAATTCTGTGCTTATGTAGTTCCATTCATTTTGTTTTGGTGCTGACAGGGTTCATAAGTGCAACATTCAGTTCTGCAGTGATTTTTGCTGCTGATGTTCTCTTACTTTTTGTCATCATCCTCTTTGGTGATCTATGTCATGATCACTCATCACACACTTTCATCCATGTTGTGATTTAGCAGATGATGATTATCTGCTTTCTCTGTGTGCAGCATAAATGTTGTCTCTTGAAACACAAAACACTTGAGCTAACTTGGTTATGGTAGCACCCAGCATAGGAGCACCAATAATTTGCCCAAGTCCAAATTCACATGTCTCTGACATAATGCACTCACAACTAGGCCAGAACACTGTTCTGACCACGACTGACACTTGCAAAGTATCAAGGACATTGCACAGGTGTCATTTGTGGTCAGATACAATACTGCAAAATGCAATCTGCATTTATGTTCAAGCATGCTTTTTCTCATCATGTTTCCACATTTTTCCAACCCCTGTACATGCTTCTACAGCCTTGCATTTGTCCTCTAGCCATTTTTGCTTAGCCGTATTTCACTGTCTGTCAGTCTTAGTTTTTTAGGTGTCTTTATACCATTTGCCTGCTTCGTTTGGTTCATTTGCATATTTTTCCTTTCATTAATTAAATTCAACATTATCTATGATGCCCCAGGATTTCTACCAGGCCTTGTCTTTTCATCTATTTGATCCTCTGCTGCCTTCAATATTTCATCTCTCAAAGCTATCCTTTCATCTTCCACTGTATTCTTTTCCCCTGTTTCAGTCAACTGTTATCTACAGCTCCCTTTGAATCTCTCAAAAACCTCTGGCTCTTTAAACTTATCCAAGTAAAAACTCCCTAATTTCCTAATGTTTTTGTAATTTATTCAGTTTTAATGTACAGTTCATAACCAAAATATTATGATCAGTTCATATCTGCCCCTGGCTATGTCTTACAGTTCTGGTTCCAAAATCTCTGCCTTGCCCTTCTACAGGATGAACTAGAACTTTACCAACAAACTTTCAGAGGTAGTAGTATAGATCAACTTCAGGAAAAAAGTATGTAGTAAACTTGGGCTCTAAAATGCATACCATTAGTGCCATGAGCATGTGTTCATCTGGGCTATTGTGAGATGCATCTCTTTACTGAAAGTACTTTGCTTTCCATACTTTGAGGGGTGGTAGTATATAACAAAACAACAAAAATAGTTCTAGTTAATATGGACTCTAAAATGTATACTTCAAGAGCTATGAGCACATTTATTATGTGTTCACATATCTTAATCTCACCCAGCCAGTCTATTGTTTTCAACATATGATCCATAAATAATATGAACAATAGTGGAGACAGGTTGCAGCCTTGTCTTACCCCTGAAACTACTCTGAACCATGAACTCAATTTACTGTCAACTCTAACTGCTGCCTGACTATCCATGTAAAGACCTTTAATTGCTTGCAAAAGTTTGCCTCCTATTCCATAATCTCATAGAACAGACAATAACTTCCTCCTAGAAACCCAGTCATATGCCTTTTCTAGATCTATAAAGCATAGATACAATTCCCTGTTCCACTCATAACACTTCTCCATTATTTGGCATAAGCTAAAGATCTGGTCCTGACAACCTCTAAGGGGCCTGAACCCACACTGATTTTCATCCAATTGGTCCTCAACTAATACTCACACTTTCCTTTCAACAATACCTGAGAAGATTTTACCCACAACGCTGATTAAAGAGATACCTCTGTAGTTGTTACAATCTTTTCTGTTTCCATGTTTAAAGATTGGTGTGATTACTGCTTTTGTCCAGTCTGATGGAACCTGTCCCAACTCCCAGGCCATTTCAATTATCCTGTGTAACCATTTAAGACCTGAAATTCCACTGTATTTGATGAGTTCTGACTTAATTTCATTCACCCCAGCTGCTTTATTGCACTGCAATCTATTGACCATTTTCTCCACTTCCTCAAATGTGATCCTATTTCCATCATCATTCCTATCCCATTCTACCTCGAAATCTGAAACATTACTGATCGCATTTTCACCTACATTGAGCAACTCTTCAAAATATTCCCTCCATCTGCCCAAGGCATCCACAGGAATCACCAGCAGTTTTCCTGACCTGTCCAAAATACTTGTCATTTCCTTCTTACCTCCCTTTCGAAGACTGCTAATTACACTCCAGAATGGTTTTCCAGCATCTTGACCCATAGTCTCCAACCTGTTTCCAAAGTCTTCCCAAGATTTCTTCTTGGATGCTGCAATTGTCTGTTTGGCTTTGTTTCTTTCTTCAACATCACTTTCTCTGTCTACCTGAGTTCTAGTATGTAGCCATTTTTGATAGGCCTTCTTTTTCCTTTTACAGGCTGCCTTGACTGTGTCATTCCACCAAGCTGTTTGCTTCATCCTACTTTTACACACTACTGTTCCAAGACGCTCTTTAGCCACTTCTAGTACTGTGTCCCTGTACCTTGTCCATTCCTTTTCCAATGACTGTAATTGACTACATTCAACTAACTGGTACCTTTCTGAGATCGCTGTTATGTACTTGTGCCTGATTTCCTTATCCTGAAGTTTCCCCACTCTTATCCTATCCTGACCTCCTGCACTTTTGGCCTCACAATCCCAATTTCACTGCAGATTAAATAATGATCAGTGTCATCAAAGAATCCCCTGAATACACGTGTGTACCTCACAGTCTTCCTGAATTCCTGATCTGTTATTATATAGTCAATGACAGATCTGGTTCCCCTGCCTTCCTAAGTATACCGGTGAATGTTCTTATGTTTAAAAAAGGAGTTTGTGATTACTAAGCCCATACTGGCACAGAAATCCAAGAGTTGTTACCCGTTTCTGTTGGTCTCCATATCCTCTCCAAATTTACCCATAACCTTTTCCTACCCTTCTGTTCGATTTCCAATCCTGGCGTTAAAATCACCCATGAGCAGAACACTGTCCTTGTCCTCTACTCTAACAACTACATCACTGAGTGCCTCATAAAAACTATCCATCTTATCTTGATCTGTCCCTTCACAATGCGAATATACTGACACAATCCTAATTTTCTTGTTAGACACTGTCAAATGTATCCACATCAGTCGTTGGTTTACATACCTTATTGCAACTACGCTGGGTTCCATTTCTTTCCTGATGTAAAGCCCTACACCCCATTGTGCTATTCCTGCTTTGACTCCTGACAGGTAGACCTTGTATTCTCCCACTTCCTCTTCTTTCTCACCCCTTACCCGAATGTCACTAACAGCTAAAACGTCCAGCCGCATCTTACTTGCAGCCTCTGCCAGCTCTACCTTCTTCCCAGAGTAGCCCCCATTGATATTAATAGCTCCCCATCTCATTACCATTGTCTGCCAAGTCGTATCTTAGGAGTCCCTGGTTTGTCAGTTAGAGGTGGGATTCCGTCACCTCCAAAGGTCCGAGGCATTTTGCTCTGATTGTTGCCAGCATCATATTTAAAGTACCAGGGAAGCAGGTTGCTAGCCTTACTTGCCCCGAGTCCCATTGGGTTTTACCCCTAATGGCTGAGGGACTAACCGGTGGATTTGGTAGTCTTTGCCGTATGAGCACAAAGGTGACCACGACTCAGAATATGTCCGAGATGCCCAGCCTTATTCCAAAGTAACTGGTATCCTGACTGTCGGGACCACTTACTTGGCCACTCATACGTTGCCTGTGGTTCATGAACTAGGACATGACTACAGGAACCCACACCATGAACCACGTATGAGAGGTTATACACTGAAACACCAAAGAAACAGGTACAAGCATGCGTACTCAAATATAGAGAGATGTAAACAGGCAGAATGCAGTGCTGTGGTTGGCAATCTATATAAGACAACAAGTGTCTGGCATAGTTGTTAGATCAGTTATGGCTGCTACAATGGCAGGTTATCAAGTCTTAAGTGAATTTGAATGTGGTGTTACAGTTGGCACACAAGCGATGGGACACACAATCTCTGAGGTAGTGATGAAGTGTGGATTTTCCCATATGACCATTCCACAAGTGTACCATGAACATCAAGAATCCAATAAAACTTCAAATCTCCAACATCTCTGTGGGTGATTAGATTACAGGTGGTACAGGCAAGCCGTCGTGTGAATTACTTTTGAACACATTATCTGAAAACTGTCTTGAGCAGCTAAATCGACAGCCAACGTGTAATGGAAATATTTTAGATCTGGAAGCCATGAACAGACCAGACCTCATCGATGGTGTCAGTGTTGAGACAGGGATTAGTGATCATAATGTTGTCATTATGACTATGGTTACAAAAGTTATAAAGTCGGTCAAGAAGGCTAGGAGAGTATTCTTACTAGAAAGAGCAGATAAGCAGTTGTTAGCATCCCACTTAGTAAATGAATGAACTACATTTACTTCTGGTACAATGGACGTGGAAGAATTATGGGCAAATTTTAAACACATTGTAAATCACGCATTGGACAAGTATGTGCCGAAAATGTGGGTTACGGACAGAAAAGACCCACCGTGGTTTAACAGCGCAATTCGGAGAATGCACAGGAAGCAAAGACAATTGCACTCGCGGTACAAGAAAGATCGGGAGAATGAGGACAGGCAAAAGTTAGTAGAGATTCGTGCTGCTGTAAAAAGAGCGATGCATGAGACATACAACCACTACCACCGTCATACCTTAGCAAAAGATCTTGCTGAAAACCCAAGGAAATTCTGGTCTTACATAAAATTGGTAAGCGGGTTGAAGGCTTCCATCCAGTCACTCACTGATCAGTCTGGCCTGGCAACGGAAGACAGCAAAACGAAAGCTGAAATTTTAAATTTAGCATTTGAGAAATCTTTCACACAGGAGGATCGTACAAACATACCGCCGTTTGAGTCTTGTACAGATTCCCGTATGGAGGACAAAGTGATAGACATCCCTGGGGTTGTGAAGCAGCTGAATGGATTGAAAATAAATAAATCGCCAGGTCCTGATGGTATTCCAATTCAGTTTTACAGAGAGTACTCTACTGCATTGGCTCCTTACTTAGCTAGCATTTGTTGTGAATCTCTTGCCCAATGTAAAGTCCCGAGCGACTGGAAAAAAGTGCAGGTGACACCTGTATATGAGAAGGGTAGAAGGACGGATCCTCAAAATTACAGACCAATATCCTAACATCGGTTTGTTGCAGGATTCTTGAACATATTCTCAGTTCGAATATAATGAATTTCCTTGAGACAGAGAAGTTGCTGTCCATGCATCAGCAGGGCTTTAGAAAGCATCACTCCTGCGAATTGCAACTCGCCCCTTTTTCACATGAACCATGGATGAAGGTTATCAGACGGATGACATATTCCTTGACTTCCGGAAAGCGTTTGACTCGGTGCCCCACTGCAGACTCCTAACTAAGGTACGAGCATATGGGATTGATTCCCAAATATGTGAGTGGCTCGAAGACTTCTTAAGTAATAGAACCAGTACGTTGTCCTTGATCTTTTGGATAGGGTGGATAGCAATGTGTGGCTGTTTGCTGATGATGCTGTGGTGTATGGGAGGGTGTCATTGTTGAGTGACTGTAGGAGGATACAAGACGACTTGGACAGGATTTGAGATTGGTGTAAAGAATGGCAGCCAGCTCTAAATATAGGTAAATGTAAATTAATGCAGATGAATAGGAAAAAGAATCCAGTAATGTTTGAATACTCCATTAGTAGTGTAGTGCTTCACTCAGTCACGTTGATTTAATATTTGGGTGTAACATAGCAGAGCGATATGAAGTGGGACAAGCATGTAATGACAGTTGTGGGGAAGGCAGATAGTCGTCTTCGGTTCATTGGTAGAATTTTGGGAAGATGTGGTTCATCTGTAAAGGAGTCCACTTATAAAGCACTAATACAACCTATACTTGAGTACTGCTCCAGCGTTTGGGATCCTTATCAGGTTGGATTGAGGGAGGACATAGAAGCAATCCAGAGGTGGGCTGCTAGATTTTTTACTGGTAGGTTTGATCATCACGCGAGTGTTACGGAAATGCTTCAGGAACTTGGGTGGGATTCTTTTCGTGAATCGCTACTGAGGAAATTTAGAGAACCAGTATTTGAGGCTGACTGCAGTACAATTTTA
Organism: Schistocerca nitens; assembly: GCF_023898315.1. Lineage (NCBI taxonomy): Eukaryota > Metazoa > Arthropoda > Insecta > Orthoptera > Acrididae > Schistocerca > Schistocerca nitens. Next base: position 624,283,884 of record NC_064616.1, on the reverse strand, counting down.
CTGCCGCCAACCTATATTTCACGGAAAGACCAGAAAGATAAGATAAGAGAGATTAGGGCTCATACGGAGGCATATAGGCAGTCATTTTTCCCTCGTTCTGTTTGGGAGTGGAACAGGGAGAGAAGTGCAGTCTTTCTGAAAATTGTTGCAGATTTAAATGTTGGGCCATTAGCAAGTGTCAGCATGTGAACCATTCAATGAAACATCATTGATACAGGATTTTGGAGCTGAAGGCCCACTCATGTAACCTTGATCCTTGATGACTGTACAACACAAAGCTTTACGCTTTGCCTGGGCCCATCAACAAGTTGGTGACGACTCGAAACATGCTGCCTGGTCAGACGAGACTCATTTCAAATTGTATCAAGCGGATGGATGTGTACAGGTATGGAGACAATCCCATGAATCCATGGACTCTGCATGTGAGCAGGGGACTGTTCAAGCTGGTGGAGGCTCTGTAATGGTGTGGGGTGTGTGTAGTTGGAGGGATATGGGAAACCTGATATGTCTAGATATGACTCTGACAGATGACACATATGTAAACATACTGTCTCATACTTGCATCCATTAATGTCCATTGCGCATTTCGATGGACTTGAGCAATTCCAACAGGACAATGTGACAGCCCATACATCCAGAATTGTTACATAGTGCCTCCAGGAACACTCTTCTGAGTTTAAATACTTCCACTGGCCACCAAACTCTCAGACATGAACATTATTCAGCATATCTGGGATGCCTTGCAATGTGCTGTACAGAAGAGATCTCCACCCCCTCATACTCTTACAGATTCATGGACAGCCCTTCAGGATTCATGGTGTCAATTCCCTCAAGCACTACTTCAGACATTATTCAAGTCGATGCCACATCATGTTGCTGCACTTCTGCATTCTCGTGGGGGCCCTACTCGATATTAGGCAGGTGTACCAGTTTTTTTGGCTCCTCGATGTATATAATTATGCAATAATATCTGGAAAAATTATCATCTAACTGAATAATATGAATTACTACAAAAATTATGTACTTTTTAATTGTTCACCGTTGCTTGCAATATGAACAATTAATAAAAATCAGTGTGGTGAAGAAACTTAATTCTATTTTCACCCATCCTTTCTCTATCTTAAAATTAAATTGTAGTATCAATGGCAGTAGTAATGATAGTTGTTGTTGTTATTCTCATGGTATTCTGTGCAAAGACTGACTTGATGCAGCTCTTCACATTAGTCCTATCCAATGCAAGCCTCTTCATCATTGAATAACTACTGCAACAGATATAAATTTGAATGTATTTAGTGTACTCATCCCTTTGTCTCCATTTGCAATTTTTAGCCCCTCACACTTCCAGCAAATACAAAATTGATGATTCCTTCATATCTCAGTGTGTGTCATGTAAACCAATCCCTTCTTTTAGCAAATTATTCCACCAATCTCTTATCTCTCCAGTTCTATTCAGTTACCTCTTCATTGTTACATGATCCACTCATCTAATCTTCAGCATCCTTCTTTAGCATCACATCTCAAACTGTTTAGCATCCCCATTTGGCTTTCATAAAGATCTACACTCCAGATTTGCAGACACTTATGTCTATACTTGATGTTAACAAATTATTCTTCTTCAGAAATGCTTTTTCTGTCATTGTTAGTACATGTTTTATATTCTCACTTTATTGCAGCCATCATCAGTTACATTACTGCTCAACTAGTGAAAGTCACCTACTATTTTTAATGTTTCATTTCATAATCTAATTCCTTCAACATAGCCTGATTTAGTTTAACTGCATTTAATTTTGGCGTTCATTTTATATCCCACTTTCAAGGTGCAGTTGATTCCATTCACCTGCTCTTTAAATTCCTTTGCTGTCTCTGACATAATTATAATGTCACTGGCAAACCTCAAAGTTTTTATTTTATTCTCTCTGATCTTTAATCCCTTTTTCAAATTTTTCTCTGGTTTCCTTTAAACCTTGCTCACTGTACAGACTGAATAACATTGTGGATTGGCTCCAATTCTATCATATTCAATTCTCAACACTTGATTCCCTTTCCTGCCCTTCAGCTCTTGATACCACTATCTGGTTTTTACACAAGTGGTAAATAATTTTTTGCTCCCTGTATTTTACCCCTGCTACCTTCAGAATTTCAATGAGTGCATTCCACTCAACATTGTCAAAAGCCTTCTCTAGGTCTACAAGTGCTATAAATGTGGGTTAACCTTCCTTCAACCTGTCTTCCAACATGAGTCATAGGGTCAGTATTGCCTTACATGTTTCTACATTTCTCCAAAACCCAAAGTGATCTTCTCTGAGGTTAGCTTCCTACAGTTTATCCATTCTTATATAATTTTTATTTTCAGTATTTTGCAGCCAGGGATTATCAGATTGATAGTTCAGTAATATTCACGCCTGTCAGCATCTGCTGTCTTTGGAATTTGAATTATTACATTTTTCTTGAAGTCTGAGGTTATTTTGCCTGTTTCATACATATTACACACCAGGTGGAATAGTTTTGTGATGGCTAGCTCTCCCAAGGATATCAGTAATGCTGAGCGAGTGTCTTCTATGCCAAGGGCCTTATTTTGACTTAGATCTTTCAGTTCCATGTCAAATTTTTCTCACGGTATCATATTTATAATGTCAACTTCATCTACTTCCTGCTCCCTTTTTATAATATTGCTGTCAAGTTCATTTCCCTTGTACAGCTGCTCTAATATATTCATTTCATCCTTCAGCTTTCCATTTGTTGCTTAGTACTGGTTTTCCACAGAAGCTCTTGATGTTCATACAGCTGCCTGTCTTTGCTACCATTTTGTATCCCTATAAGTGGTATTTATATTTTCCGTAGTTATACACAGGATGGACAAAATTATGGAAACACCAAAAACACAACACATTACCATGTCTAATATTGTGTAGGGAAACTGTTGGCATACAAAATATCTTCCAGCCATCTCAGAATGGATAAATAAAGGTTCTATATGGTTTTCAATGGAATCTTATCCCATTGCTCATGTGAAATAGTGGCAAGTTCAGGTAACAATGATGGAGCTGGATAGTGATCACTCACCCTTCTCTCCAAAGTATATGACAAAAGCTCAATAATATTGAGATCTGGTTACTGTGGTGGCCCAGGAGAGATGCAACAATTAATTCTCACGCTCATAGAACATGCTCTGGGTGATGTGGGATGTGTGAACAGGGGCTCTGTCATCTTGGAACCCAGAGTCACCATTGGGGAATAAACATTGTACCATGGGATGGACCTGACCAGCCAAAATGCTCATAAAATCCTTAACAGGAATGCACCCTTGTAGAGTTTCAAGGGGCCTATGGAATATCAAGATATGACTGCCCAAATCACCATCAAACCCTCACCTTGTTTCTTTGCTTGATGTAAACTTGGCCACAAGTTGGAAATAGTGTATATGAAGACTCATCTAACTGAATAACTTTCTTGATTTGCTCCATAGTCCAGGTTTTATGGCTTTGGCACATTGTTTTCCACCTACAGGCATTTTAATCACTGATGAGTGATTTTGGAATTCCAGCTCATCCTGTAATTCTGTGCTTATGTAGTTCCATTCATTTTGTTTTGGTGCTGACAGGGTTCATAAGTGCAACATTCAGTTCTGCAGTGATTTTTGCTGCTGATGTTCTCTTACTTTTTGTCATCATCCTCTTTGGTGATCTATGTCATGATCACTCATCACACACTTTCATCCATGTTGTGATTTAGCAGATGATGATTATCTGCTTTCTCTGTGTGCAGCATAAATGTTGTCTCTTGAAACACAAAACACTTGAGCTAACTTGGTTATGGTAGCACCCAGCATAGGAGCACCAATAATTTGCCCAAGTCCAAATTCACATGTCTCTGACATAATGCACTCACAACTAGGCCAGAACACTGTTCTGACCACAACTGACACTTGCAAAGTATCAAGGACATTGCACAGGTGTCATTTGTGGTCAGATACAATACTGCAAAATGCAATCTGCATTTATGTTCAAGCATGCTTTTTCTCATCATGTTTCCACATTTTTCCAACCCCTGTACATGCTTCTACAGCCTTGCATTTGTCCTCTAGCCATTTTTGCTTAGCCGTATTTCACTGTCTGTCAGTCTTAGTTTTTTAGGTGTCTTTATACCATTTGCCTGCTTCGATTGGTTCATTTGCATATTTTTCCTTTCATTAATTAAATTCAACATTATCTATGATGCCCCAGGATTTCTACCAGGCCTTGTCTTTTCATCTATTTGATCCTCTGCTGCCTTCAATATTTCATCTCTCAAAGCTATCCTTTCATCTTCCACTGTATTCTTTTCCCCTGTTTCAGTCAACTGTTATCTACAGCTCCCTTTGAATCTCTCAAAAACCTCTGGCTCTTTAAACTTATCCAAGTAAAAACTCCCTAATTTCCTAATGTTTTTGTAATTTATTCAGTTTTAATGTACAGTTCATAACCAAAATATTATGATCAGTTCATATCTGCCCCTGGCTATGTCTTACAGTTCTGGTTCCAAAATCTCTGCCTTGCCCTTCTACAGGATGAACTAGAACTTTACCAACAAACTTTCAGAGGTAGTAGTATAGATCAACTTCAGGAAAAAAGTATGTAGTAAACTTGGGCTCTAAAATGCATACCATTAGTGCCATGAGCATGTGTTCATCTGGGCTATTGTGAGATGCATCTCTTTACTGAAAGTACTTTGCTTTCCATACTTTGAGGGGTGGTAGTATATAACAAAACAACAAAAATAGTTCTAGTTAATATGGACTCTAAAATGTATACTTCAAGAGCTATGAGCACTCGGTCAGACTTCACTATTGTAAAACATCTTTTCTACTGAACAAGTGTTCATAGCTCTTGAGGTTTGCACTTTAGGGACCATATTTACTGGACATTTTCCCTTGTTTCAGTTCCTACTACCTCCTTAAAAAATGTGGAAAGCAAAGAGTTCACAGCAGAAGAGATGAAGATGAACAATTATTCATAGCTTGTAAGGTACGCATTTTAGAGACCATGCTTGCTACACGTTTTTTTCCCTATACTATCATCCCTGAAAGTTTCCTAGAGTTCTGGCTTACTCCATATAACAAATTAGAAATTGTCCAGTGCCCCCAAATCTCTCCCATGTATATGAGGGCTGTCCAAAAAGTATCCGACTTTTAGTTATAAAATCAAACAGTATTCAGATACAGTTGTTTGCAACGATTCCAAAATTCCCTTGAAGTGATTCAGGAGACACATGATAATTATAATCACGATGTCTGTATGAAAATTTGAACTCCACTCCTGAGAGACATCAATTCATGCAAGAGCAAGGTGTTATAGTGTACAAGGCACAGGAATTGAATTCAGAAGGGATGAGATGTGATTCCTATACAACTGTTCTGATTTAGACACCATAATGAGAAGGATAGTTGCTACTCCCCATATAGCAGAGATGCTGAGTTGTAGATAGGCACAACAAGAAGGCTGTCAGAAAGTAAGCTTTCAGCCAACAAGGTCTTCATCAGAACAGACAACATACAAACACACACACACATGCAAATGCAACTCACGCGCACATGACCAGTGACCACAGTCTCTGGCTCTGGCCTCAGTAGACAGAAACTGTTGTCATGTGGTGTGAGTAAAGCTTACTTTCTGACAGTCATTTTGTTGTGCCTATCTGCTACTCAGAGTCTCCACTAGATGGTGAGTAACACCTATCCTTTTCACAATATTGCCATATTCTGATTTCAATTTCATGTGGTCTCATGGTATCATTTCAACCAATTGCAGTATGGTTTCTATGAAAAGACCATGCCCAGTTTCTTATTCCATCCTAGTCCAGTCTGAGACTAAGCCCCTCTAATAACTTTGGTGTTGCTGTGATGTTAAATATGAAGTTGTGGCTAAGACATTTATTCACAATATCCCTTCTCTAAGGGCACTAATGGTGCAAAGAATGCAGGAGAAATTTGGTGAAGTATGAAAGGTAGGAGAAAGATGCAGACAGACATGAAGCTGTGGAGGGTGGGTTGGAAGTCATTCCTGGATAGCTCAGGTTTTAGAGCACTTGTCCACAAAAGGAAAATTCCTGGGTTCAAGTCCTGGTGGCAGAAGAAAAATGAGCATGAAGACCATCTCTCAAGATGAGTTTAGTTTATCAGTATACACTTAAAGAACTATTCTTTTTTTCATTTTAGTTTACCACAGTTAAAGGACAACTGCTGTTTTTACATACTCAGAAATGATTTACAGATTAAAAGACGTGCTTCATTTGAAGTTTCCTTAGTGTAACTGTAATACTGGTCAAAGAGGAATTTTCATTTATTCTGGTATGCTGTCACATAATGTGACAGTAGACTGAATTATTATTTTATTTATGGACATTCCACCAGTGCTGGAAGGAAAACATACAAATTAAAAACTTGGATTCACAGTAATGATGTTCTACAATAATATTGTGGAATATCAATGCTATGTATTCTTGTTTTTGTGTATGTTCCTCCAAGTACTGATGGAATAATCCATAAAAAATTGTGGATAATTAATATTTTTGAAATCTTTTGATTGATATTTGACTGACTGATGGGAGAATAATTGCATATATCTTTGTAATACCAGTTTTCATATAGTCTTTTGTTAGTACAATGAACATGAGAAAGTGCTCACATTTTTAGAGTGAGACTAGTCATAAAGCAGATTATATGTGATTAAGACAGTTTATCTGTACATTTATACCTGTATTTGCTAAGTGATGTATTAAATCTGAGATCAGATTAGATTCACTTTTCATTCCGTAGACCCAAAATGAGATGATTCTTGTGGGCGTGGACCATCTCAGAAAGTATAACATAAAGAACATAGACCATTTGAATATAATACGCACTTCCCCTATCACTTTTCAGGATTCTGTCAAAATATGTGAATACACTGCAATAAACTGGAATTGCTAATATTTATAAAATTAATACACCACCAGAACAAAACATAGTTATGCACTTTCCATTAACTTATCTTCCACAAAATATCTAATCTTTACTGTTGTGAACAAGTGTTGTTGAAACTGAAATCTAACAGGCATTTTTATTTAAGCTAGTCTAACAGTCCCTGTTAAGATATTTATCTATAGAATAGAATGAGTTGCCTTCCAAAAAGTCTTTCGAACTCTGTTCAAACTCTGCTTTACCCGAAACAAGTTTTTAGTGGTTGCTGGCAATTTATTGAAAATGTGTGTTCCTAAATACTGACCCAGTTTTGGACCAAGGTAAGTGATTTTAGGTCTTGATGTAGATCGTTCTTATTCCTAGTATTGATACCATGTATTGAGCTATTGGCTGGAAATAGACATATTATTTGCAATAAATTCCATTAAGGAATAAATATACTGAGAAGCAGACATAGGAATGCCCAGTTCCTGTTCCTTAAACTGGTTTCTACATGATGTTCTTGAATGTACACCACAAATGAGTCTTATTACATGCCTTTGCACCCTACAAATTTTTTCTCAGTTTGATGAATTACCACAAAATATGATCCTATATGACATAGTAGAATGAAAGTAGGCAAAGTATACAACTTTTTTTATATTTTTATCTCCTACATCTGACATCATTCACATCACAAATACAGACTTGTTTAGGCACTACAGCAGTTCTGTGGTAAGCCATTCCAAATTTAAATTTCCTATCAAGCTGTAATCCCAGCAATTTAACAATATCAACCTCTTCTGCCTACATGTCCTCATATGTTATACACATGCAGGAAGGAAATCTCTTACAGGTTTTGAACTCCATATAGCAGGTCGTTTCAAAGACAGTGCATTAGCTTTAAACCATTTACTAACATCAGTAAAAATCTGATTAACAGCCATTTCTTAATCTGTACTTGACTTGCTATTTACTCCAATGTTTGTATCATTAAAAAAAAAAAAAAAAAAAAAAAAAAAAAAAAAAAAAAAAAAAAAAAAACCTTAGCATCCAGCAATGTAACAGATGATGAGGTCATTAACATACACAAGAAAAAGCAATGGACCCAAGTTGGAACCTGAGAAAGAGCATCATGTAATTAATTCCCAATCAGATGAAGACTGACTGTTTAGACCGTAGGTATTCTGTGATGACACCCTTTGTTTTCTGTTAGTTAGGTAAGACTCAAACCATTTTGCAGCACTGCCAGCGACACCATAATATTCTAGTTTACTTAAGGAATGCTGTGATTCATACAGTCAAAGACTTTTGACAGATCACAGAAAATGCCAGTAGTTTCTAATTTGTTATCTAATGAATTAAGTACATTCTCACTGTATGTTTAAATAGTCTTCTCTATATCGGAACACTTAAGGAACCCAAACTGTGACTTGGACAACATATTATTTGTAGTTGGATGCTTAAAAAGACACTTGAACACAGCCTTCTTAAATTTTTGATCAGTTGGCAAAAGTGAAATTGGTCAATAGTTTGATGGTATTCCTTCATACCCCTTGTTCTAAAGAGTCTTAACTTCAGCATATTTTATGCAGTCTGGAAATATTCCACTGATATGAGATTGCTTACACAAATAACTTAAGAAAGAACTCAACTCGCATGAACACTCTTTGATTAACATAATTGATATCATAACCTCTAGAATACTTTGATTTGAAGGATTTTATTACAAATGCTACTTGTTTGGGAGAAGTGAGTGTTATTTCCATTTTACTGAAGTTGTTTGTAGAGACTGGTCTCAGATATTCCATTGCACTGTTTAATGACCCTGATAACCCCAAACTGTCAATAACTTGTTTAAGAGGTTTGCAACACTACATGCACTTGTTAGCAATGTCTCATCTATTTTTAGAGTTGTCTGTTCCTCTTCCCTTCTCACCCCACCAGTTTCTGTCTTCACTGTGTCCCACATAGTTTTTATTTTGTTGCCTGATGTAATTATCTTTTTCTCATAATAAAGCTGCTTATATTTCTGGATTACCTGCTTCAATATTTTTGTCATATTCTTTCTAATGCATTACAACAGTAACATCATAGCTGTTCCTAGATAGTACATACAGTTTCTTCCTGTCCCACATGAAAACTTTATTCCTTTGTAATCGGTAGTTTATTTTTAGACTTCTGTTTGATTTGAGTTAGCTTTATGAGAAAACAACTTTGAAATGAGGAAACAACTTTATTAATTAATGCTTTGTACTTTCGATTTGAGTCAAAAGAATTGTAAACATCTATCCAGTTCATGTCTTTGAGAAGTTTCCTAAAATTATTAATTTTTGGCACATTTATTACCCTCCTGTACTCAACTTTAAGTTTTGACAGATTTATTACCCTCCTGTACTCAGCTTTAATAGATTTTACATCCTGACAAGTTCCAACATTTAACATAAGATGATACATGTCATGGTCAGATAGCCCTTTTACTACTGGTTTTGTAATATGACTTTCTTCCCTAGATTTGTCTATAAAGATATTATCAATAGCAGTCACAGAGCATTTACACACCATACTTGCAAACGTCACAGTAGGAATTACATTGAATGTCAGTGTTATTGATTGCAATAATTGTTCACTGACGGAGCTTTTCAATAAATCCACATTAAAATCACCAGCAACCACCGTTTCCTTTTCTTTATTGTGAGATGGGACACTAGAGTTTCAAGATTTTCTTATGAAGAGGTTAAAGTTTGCTGAAGTTGCTCTGTATGCACTTACTATTATAAAGGACTTATTATGAAATACTACCCCTGTTGCACAAAGTTCTGTCTCCTGCTCTGAGCAAAATTTGCTAATATCAAGTGTCTGACAAATGTGATCCTTCTTTCTCCATATTTTCTCTACAGATGTAGCTGCTAACTTACCCTTGATTAATGGAAGGAGGAGAGAGAGAGAGAGTTGAATAGAAACTTCATGATAATATTAGGGAAAAAATGAGGAAGTGAGAGAAGATGAGATGAGAGAATCAATACTGCAACAATATTTTGAGCTATCATTGGAAAACCTAAGTTAAAATGAGGCACAATGAGTAGATGACTCTCTTTCAGTAGTATTTACACACTGTAACTAATGTAATGTATTAATATCCTTGGGAGACCAAACTTTTCAACCCAGTTTGAAATATATATAAAACAAGCCAAATACCATCACACTTCCAGGAGAGTGTAATAATGTCAGTACCAAAGTACACTGGTGCTGAAAGGTGTGAATATATCCAAACAATCTGTTTAATAAATTATTATTCTATGAAACTAACACATATCACATCCAGATGGCTGGAATGGCTGGCAGACACCAGTCTGGAAGAAGATCAGTTTCCGTTCCAGAGAAATTTATGAACATGCAAAACAATAATGCTACTGCAACTCATCTTAGAACAAATAACAAATTTTAAAGCAGTGAACATTAAGAGCCCACTGGCATAATGTGGTGTAAATGCAAGCTAAACATAAGCTGTCTCAAATGTTTCTATAAATAAACAAGATGATTTTATAAAATATGGAATTTATGGTATTTGGTGAACTATTGAGTCTTATTGTGATACTATGTATACAGATTATAATGTATTTTGATAAGCATTATTGATTTTTGTAAGTGCTACCTATAATACTAAGACCCATATGCATCTGGTGTTTGCAAAACCCATCATATTGATGGCTCTATACAAAAGAATTTAGGTAAATAACCAAAAAAGTAACTATAGGTAGATGGAAAATAAACTCAGATTTGCAGCTTTAGAGAAAGCTTTCTGACAATATTTACTTGAATGCAGTCTTTGAAATTTTGCAGTTATCAAGGATAACATTCAGTTAGCTTGTACAGAAACAAGATCACTATTTGAAGAGTGGAAGGATATGTAAGGTAGTCATTATTCAATCTGTACACTGAGTAAGCAGTAAAGGAAAATTGGGTGAAATTTAGAAAGGGAATTATAACCCATGGAGAAGAAACAACACCTTTAATGAAACTGTCTGGCAGAGTAAAACTGTGTGTCGGATTGGGACTCAAACCCAGGACCTTTGCCTTTTAATCTGTCAGGAAGTTTCATATCAGTGCACACTCTGCTACAGAGTGAAAAAATTCACGCGGACAACACTTTTAATGTTTGCCAATGCCATTATAATTCTGCCAGAAATGGAACAGGCCTCAGAATATCAGTTGAATGGAATGGACAACATCTTGGAAATAGGCTATAGATGATCATATTTAAAATCAATATGGGATAATAGTGCATAGTCGAATCAAGTCAGGTGATGTTTAGGAAATTAGATTAAGAAATGAGATGCTGAAAGTAGTAGGTGAATTGTGAGATTTGGGCAGTCAAATGAGGGACTTGGGTGTAAAGCATGGTAACTGACATTTTGGACAAGACTGACTTATGCTACGTATTACGTAGTATTCTTCTTTCAAAGTTAAATGCATGCATTAGTTTTCAAAAATCTGTACATATGTCAAGAGACTAGATTGTGTTCTTTCCTAGTAACTAGAAACTGCTGCATATATAAGATGGAATGTGTGACAAAATGGATATTATGAGGAAGTAGGAGTTTGGAGGGAAGATGAATGTGAATAATACTGCAATGTTAGAACAGCTACTAAACAGTGACTCAGAGTTTGATGACTCTGCTAAAGATCCAGATTTTGAAGAGATAGAAAATGAAAGTGATGACAGCAGTAGTAATGAAGAAAATGAGATGAATAGTGTCATCAGTGTCAAATTTGCTTTTGCGTGTACACAATGGTATCAAGTGTAGTTAATATGTTACACATGCAATGGATAAATGCAGATGAGTGTTAGGTATATCCTGTAGGTACATGCTTTGGATTAATGCAGGAAACTAGAACTGAATGATATGTATCATAATATTCTCCTGTGCATGTGTTTGTGTGCACACTAAGCTTTAAAGTGTATAACTCACGTTGTTGGTTACTATAATGTATATGAGGAGGAACTTTCAAATATAAGTTTGATTAAGGTTTGTTAAGAAGAATTGTTATGAGAACTTTAACTTTAAATAAGCTTTAATGCATTGCATTAGGCCTACCAATTTTTTTAGTTTTTAATTTATGTTTTTAAATTTTTTTTATAGAACAGTGTAAATCCTGAGGAAGGAGTACAGGGGCATGCAAGGAAAAGGAAGAAGGGTATGAACAGACAAAAGAAATGTCAGAACAGAGGTTTAGCTCATATTCAGAAACAAAGGAAAGAGAATGAGAGTAAGGGCCATGAAACTGGGCCTGACTTTAACTGAAGGAAAAGATGCTTTCAGTTATTCAATAAGGAATACAGAGAAGTTGCAGCATTAGTAAATTGTAGCGAAATGCAGGAATATCTGCAGCGGATAGGCACTTGGTGCAGGGAGTGGCAACTTACCCTTAACATAGACAAATGTAATGTATTGCGAATACATAGAAAGAAGGATCCTTTATTGTATGATTATATGATAGCGGAACAAACACTGATAGCAGTTACTCCTGTAAAATATCTGGGAGTATGCATGCAGAATGATTTGAAGTGGAATGATCACATAAAATTAATTGTTGGTAAGGTGGGTACCAGGTTGAGATTCTTTGGGAGAGTCCTCAGAAAATGTAGTCCATCAACAAAGGAGTTGGCTTACAAAAGACTCGTTCTAACTATACTTGAATATTGCTCATCAGTGGGGGACCCGTACCACATCGGGTTGAGGGAGGAGATAGAGAAGATCCAAAGAAGAGCGGCGCGTTTCGTCACAGGGTTATTTGGTAAGCGTGATAGCATTACGGAGGTGTTTAGCAAACTCAAGTGGCAGACTCTGCAAAAGAGGTGCTCTGCACCGCAGTGTAGCTTGCTGTCCAGGTTTTGAGAGGGAGCGTTTCTGGATGAGGTATGGAATATATTGCTTCCCCCTACTTATACCTCCCGAGGAGATCACGATTGTAAAATTAGAGAGATTCGAGCATGCACGGAGGCTTTCCAGCAGTCGTTCTTCCCACGAACTATACGTGACTGGAACAGAAAAGGGCGGTAATGACAGTGGCATGTAAAGTGCCCTCCGCCACACACCGTTGGGTGGGTTGCGGAGTATAAATGTAGATGTAGATGTAGATGTAGAAGAAAGATTGGATATTCTTCAGAAGTTTTGGTGTATGGCAAATTATGAGTTGCAGAATACTTACCTTCATGGTTGAAGAAACAAAGAAAAATGACAGTCCCTCAAGTCAGATTACAACTCTAAGGTATTGTATGATATCATCTAGTGGGAAGTGGACTGAAATTTCTAAGACTGCCATTTTCACTATTCATGGACTACAAAAAAGTAGGGGTCATTTGGGATACTTAGCATCCACAATAAAAGGAGGCTGTAAAACTCCCTCAGGTGATGGAAGAGGAAAACATCAAGAAAAGTATTCAAGTGTAGATACTGAATTTGTCAATGCATTCATAGATAGACTGCCAACATATACTGAGGTGACAAAAAACATAGTATAGTGATATGCACATACAGGGTGTTACAAAAAGGTATGGCCAAACTTCCAGGAAACATTCCTCACACACAAAGAAAGAAAATATGTTATGTGGACATGTGTCCGGAAATGCTTACTTTCCATGTTAGAGCTCATTTTATTACTTCTCTTCAAATCACATTAATCATGGAATGGAAACACACAGCAAGAGAACATACCAGCGTGACTTCAAACACTTTGTTACAGGAAATGTTCAAAATGTCCTCCGTTAGCGAGGATACGTGCATCCACCCTCCGTCGCATGGAATCCCTGATGCGCTGATGCAGCCCTGGAGAATGGCGTATTGTATCACAGCCATCCACAATATGAGCACGAAGAGTCTCTACATTTGGTACTGGGGCTGTGTAGACAAGAGCTTTCAAATGCCCCCATAAATGAAAGTCAAGAGGGTTGAGGTCAGGAGAGCGTGGAGGCCATGGAATTGGTCCACCTCTACCGATCCATCGGTCACCGAATCTGTTGTTGAGAAGCGTACGAACACTTCGACTGAAATGTGCAGGAGCTCCATCATGCATGAACCACATGTTGTGTCGTACTTGTAGAGGCACATGTTCTAGCATCACAGGTAGAGTATACCATATGAAATCATGATAACGTGCTCCATTGAGCGTAGGTGGAAGAAACTAAAATGAGCTCTAACATGGAAATTAAGCGTTTCCAGACACACGTGCACATAACATCTTTTCTTTATTTGTGTGTGAGGAATGTTTCTTGAAAGTTTGGCTGTACCTTTTTGTAACACCCTGTATACAGGTGGCAGTAGTTTCATGTAAACAAGGTATAAAAGGGCAGTGTATTGGTGGAGCCATCATTCGTAGTCAGATGATTCATTTTAAAGGGTTTCCGACATGATTATGGCTGCACGATAGATATTAATGGACTTGGAATGCAGAATGGTAGTTGGAGCCAGACATGTCCTTTGGAGGCCCTAGCCACATGGCACTGTGCAAATTAGTGAAACTTAAAGTGCTGATGTTGCATCCGGTATTATTTGACTTCGTTAAATATCCCAAATTTTGTCAGTAAGAGATTATGAATTAATCTACATCTACATCTACATCTACATCTACATTTATACTCCGCAAGCCACCCAACGGTGTGTGGTGGAGGGCACTTTACGTGCCACTGTCATTACCTCCCTTTCCTGTTCCAGTCGCGTATGGTTCGCGGGAAGAACGACTGTCTGAAAGCCTCCGTGCTCGCTCTAATCTCTCTAATTTTACATTCGTGATCTCCTCGGGAAGTATAAGTAGGGGGAAGCATTATATTCCATACCTCATCCAGAAACGCACCCTCTCGAAACCTGGACAGCAAGCTACACCGCGATGCAGAGCGCCTCTCTTGCATAGTCTGCCACTTGAGTTTATTAAACATCTCCGTAACGCTATCACGGTTACCAAATAACCCTGTGACGAAACGCGCCGCTCTTCTTTGGATCTTCTCTACCTCCTCCGTCAACCCGATCTGGTACGGATCCCACACTGATGAGCAATACTCAAGTATAGGTCGAAAGAGTGTTTTGTAAGCCACCTCCTTTGTTGATGGACTACATTTTCTAAGCACTCTCCCAATGAATCTCAACCTAGTACCCACCTTACCAACAATTATTTTTATATGATCATTCCACTTCAAATCGTTCAGCACGCATACTCCCAGATATTTTACAGAAGTAACTGCTACCAGTGTTTGTTCCGCTATCATATAATCATACAATAAAGGATCCTTCTTTCTATGTATTCGCAATACATTACATTTGTCTATGTTAAGGGACAGTTGCCACTCCCTGCACCAAGTGCCTATCTGCTGCAGATCTTCCTGCATTTCGCTACAATTTTCTAATGCTGCAACTTCTCTGTATACTACAGCATCATCCGCGAAAAGCCGCATGGAACTTCCGACACTATCTACTAGGTCATTTATATATATTGTGAAAAGCAATGGTCCCATAACACTCCCCTGTGGCACGCCAGAGGTTACTTTAACGTCTGTAGACGTCTCTCCATTGATAACAACATGCTGTGTTCTGTTTGCTAAAAACTCTTCAATCCAGCCACACAGCTGGTCTGATATTCCGTAGGCTCTTACTTTGTTTATCAGGTGACAGTGCGGAACTGTATCAAACGCCTTCCGGAAGTCAAGAAAAATAGCATCTACCTGGGAGCCTGTATCTAATATTTTCTGGGTCTCATGAACAAATAACGCGAGTTGGGTCTCACACGATCTCTGTTTCCGGAATCCATGTTGATTCCTACATAGCAGATTCTGGGTTTCCAAAAACGACATGATACTCAAGCAAAAAACATGTTCTAAAATTCTACAACAGATCGACGTCAGAGATATAGGTCTATAGTTTTGCGCATCTTCTCGACGACCCTTCTTGAAGACTGGTACTACCTGTGCTCTTTTCCAATCATTTGGAACCCTCCGTTCCTCTAGAGACTTGCGGTACACGTCTGTTAGAAGGGGGGCAAGTTCTTTCGCGTACTCTGTGTAGAATCGAATTGGTATCCCGTTAGGTCCAGTGGACTTTCCTCTGTTGAGTGATTCCAGTTGCTTTTCTATTCCTTGGACACTTATTTCGATGGCAGCAATTTTTCGTTTACCAACAGATTACAGTCTGTAACCAGGTTAGTAAGATTACATATGGTGCCCCAGGTGGTGATGTTTTCCTGTCTTGGCACTGCAAAGAGAACTCAGATCCTTAAAATTATTTAAATGTGACAGAGCAGGAAACTATTGGCAGTGGAAATTAAACACTGCATTGGAGATTTAACTAAAAGGGTTAAAAAAGAAGTTGACCATAGGCAAAATAATATGAAAAAGTTTGTGAGGGTATAGTTCAATGCACAGCAGCAAAATCATATGATACTCAAAGGACTATGCCAAATTTAAGATAACCAATGGGAAATAACAAAAACTGCCACCTTTGGAAGGGGTGTAAATGAATGGGAAGCCAAGAAGATCAACACCTTTTTAGATGGACTGCAGCCAGTAAGAGGAGTGGATGGGTGTACACAGACAGAGCTTGCAGACTGGCTGAATGTATCAGTGACAGCAGCAGCAGATTTGGAAAAGAATCTAGGTCAAGTGTTTCAGTTTTTAAGAGTTGTTCAATATTTTTTTCAAAATGGGTAACAGGATAGTGAAAGACAGGGTGTTCAGTGTCAACAAACCAACGGTAGAAATTAGTGTAAAACAAGTAATATTTGAAAGTAAACCTTTTGAAGACAGTGGATATAAATCAGAGCTAGACACAACATTCTTTGAAAGAGTGAATGAGATTCAGATATGGATGAAATGTCAAGGACTTCATCTACCAATTACTCTAATGAAAAGAGATAAGAGTATGGTTCAGAAGTAATGGAAAGCATTAAAGTGAAACACAAATTATATGAAGAAAGTCGTGGGATACAGGAAAAAGCTATAGCAGAAAATACGAAATTGGTACTAACAATAGTAAAAAAACTGGACAAGTATACTAGTGACAATAAAAGGAAGCTTGAAAGTGATCTTGGTAGCCTAGATTGAGAACTAAACTTCAAAATGTACCAACTAACAGGTCATTAGTAACTTAAAATCAGATGTGAGTAAAGATATTAAGGCATCAGATGATACATTGAATCAGTGAAAGTTTGTTTATAAAATAAATTAGAAAATGTAAAAGAGAATTTGGAATCCAAATGGAATGTTTTGGTACTGACAGATTGTTCAGTGAAACTGGAATTGAAAACCATTGCAATAGACAGATGGCAGCTGTTGTTTGTCCTTATCAGGTTGAATTAAAATAAATAGTGCAAACTTTTTCTTCTAATGACAGCAATGAAATGATTTCTGATATGGAGCAACGTTAATGTTAAGAATCTAAGGGTAGCTCACAAAAACACAAATATTTATGTTTCCTATGCTATTGAAACAGAGGGTATGCTGGTAATAAGTAAAAGTGTTGATAAAGTTGACAATATTGTGACAAGTTGTCAGGATGAAGAAATATGTAATACTTGTGTAATCAACAGTAATGTGAAGAATTTGTAATTAACTGAAACTAAGATTGAAATAGAGTGTTTGTAGGTACGTAAAGAAAAGAGTGGAAATATAAAGCATACTAAAGTAATTAAGACTGTTCTTAAATCACCAGTAGTCAAAGTTATTAGAATTTTCAGAGTTGATAAAAAAGTAAATAATTTGCAGAAGACAATTTTCAGTGTAAATATAATGTTCATTTGAGTACTATTTGTTAGATGTGGAGTGTTTAAAGATTTCATTGGTTGCTCTATTTGCTATACAGTGCAGATGCACACAAGACCCGAACTCTTACAGCAATTGGAAAAATGTCATGAGTAAATGAGGATAATGGGCAAGGGGCACTACATTATTAGTGTGTAGATAAATTGAGAATTTGGGTCTGATTGGAGGAGTGCTAGGGTCGTTCATGCAGCAGACTTGGCTTCAAGTCCTGGCCTGGCACAAATTTTCAGCTTTCCCCATTGATTTCAATCAATGTCCATTCACAGCCAATGTCTGTAATTCTTTAGTGTCTTAATTTATAATGGCTGCTCGATCAAAAGGTGCCTGTTCTTTTGGACATGTATGAAAGAACAGGAACCACATATATACGAAGGTGTAACACTTATATCAATTAGAAGTAGATTTATATTATGTAACTGTGTTTCTGCAATTATTGAGTGTGTGTTCTTTGTTATTTAAGTCCTTGATTTGCGACAGGAAAATTAGAGTTGTGTAATGTATATATGAAAAAAGCAAAATGATAAATTATTATAACATGTGTATGTTCATAAAAAGAAAATTTTATTGAAAGCTGGTTCATGCTTAGGGAACTTGTATTTGTAATATATAAAAGATGTAGAGAAGTCCCTCCACGATGGAAGTGGAATGGCGCAATGTAAAAGGTGGTTTTGGCGGTCGAACTGAGCGGCTCCTTGGTGTGAACAGTACGCAGTATGTGGCCAGCCGTGGCACGGTACACTTCAACAATGCCAAGAGAGGCAATTGGAAGCTGCTTTTTAAAGGATTTGCCTCAGGTGTGGATCTGGCTATTATTTGGCATTCTTGGCAAAGAGGAATGGCTTCTAATATGGTGAAAATCTGACGCCAAGAAGAGATCTAAAGAGCATTCAAACATCAAGAGCCGTGAGTACAGTTAGCTGCCATGCCACTTGCCACCAATCTTCACCACTGCTTCACTAACTTCATACATTCAGTAATGTATATGGGCATGGACCAGTAAATTTGTGAGTGGTTTTAATAATAAGCATGAAAATAAATTTATGTCCAGAACCATATTTTCTGTCCTGATCATGAACCTATACAGGGTCCTCACCAAAGTGCTACTAAAATCAAGTATCCTGATTTAAATGAACAATTCTTGCATCCAAGTGTTTAAAAATGATTTTTTGTTTAATGTAAAAGGAGTAATAAAAGTTAAAGTTATAATCACTAAAGGGAATTTAGATAGAAGTTTGCTAAAGTATCCTTAATTTATTACAAAGTGTAGTTTTGTAGGAATACAGTGCAAGATTGTGTAAATATTATTGTCTAAAATACCTGCTTCACAGGTGATAAAAAGGCAAATAAGTTATGCTAATTTTCAAAAAAAAGTGTGGTTTTGGATTTCTATCATGAATGGTTCCATTTCTGAAGCTAATTAAGCCCAGTGTTGTGTTTTATTGTCTCACAAAGTAAATTATGAACTACTTCAAGTGAAGTGAATGATTAGCTTTTTGAATTAGTCTTTTTTACTGCAATAATCAGAGAGAGTTGACTAGAGGAATGATACTAGTTTATGGGTTCACATATTTTCCCCTTATCAGGAAGAAATTGAACTGTTACTGTTGCTAAGAAAAACTGATGTCTGTTAAAGATCTTAAACAGTGTATTTATGAGATTATTCATCTTTATTGATTTTTTATGTCAATTAAGATAAAAGCCCCTTTTGTGCAAATTTAGTTCTGCACTTCATACAGTAACATTTCAGTAGTTGATTAAGTAATGCTTTTGAGTGTAGCTGTCATTGGTATGAGCTTGGTGCAAAATCACTTCTTATAATTTACTGGTGTGTACATTATTGGTAACTGCTGCCACACTGTTCAGAGCACACTGTGTCAGTTTGTATCCTGCATGCTATTCAAAGGGAAATATCAATGGAAGTAACTTCAATGACCAATATCCAATTTTCTCAAACATATATTTCCAAATTAATACACCTAATTGGGCTGGTGACCATTCATTTGTTTTTTCACTTATGATTTTACCACATTCATTAACTTGCAAGGCTAAATTTCATTTAGTTTTTCTGTTAATTTCACCACATTTGAAATTATAGTCTGATACCTTTTGTTCATTAGACACACGCGAGGTCAATTTTTGAAATGCTCTCAGAGAGTAACATTAGCTTGTTTCATGGCAAGTTGGTGTTATAAAAGGAAATGCTTACCATTATTTTTGTGAAGGCAATTTTTCAGTCAAAATGTTGATGAGAAAATTATTTATGAGACTAGGACTAAGTAATGAAATATGACTCTACACAAAATATAACACTGAATGTAGTAAAACATCCATAGAAGTCAAAATGACATTTCGGTAATCTCTCTGGAAATCATGACACTTTCGATAAAAATTTGAATGAAATCTTAAAGTTTCTAACAGATTATTAAATATATATTGTCCTATATTTTATCTTCTGAGCATTGTAGTGTTTAACTCCTCCTTGAAGTATATTCACGTCAAGGATTTCAAGAAAATTATATTGGTAATTAATCAGTTTTTAAAAATGTGAGGATATTGCTATGATATTTGAGCTATAATCTTGGAAATTTAAGCAACTGATTTTGATTTCAACTTTAGCTAGCACTTGAACACAGTTACATCCCTTTAATTTAACTGATAATAATGTGAAAATTTTGTATATCTGTTATGAATACCATCAATATAGGAATCAATCCTGTTGCCTTCAGGTGGTTTGAAAAATATTATATTTTACTAATGTAAAGTACCTTTTTCTTATAATTTTGAATTAAAGGGTACCATGCATAAAAAAGCCCAAGCATTGCGTCATCAACAGTTTGATGACTCAGTGCTTCTGCTTTTCAGTGAGTAGTCTCCTTTAATCGCAAGATATATACATTTCAATAGAAATTTCCTTTGTTCTTTTGTCGTGGACACTGGTAAAAAGTAGCAGTGCCACTGACAGAGATCTTCACCAAAGACTAGAGAGACTGTGGGTTAAGAAAAGGAAGAGAAACCCATTTTTCAAAAATTCTCCGAGTCAAGTGAGTAAAAACAGTGTAAAAGAGTGATATGTTTGAGACCATGAAAAAGCTGCATTAAGTCTTTCTGTAGAGGATTCATCAAGATTTATGGAAACAGTCTGAATCATTTAAGTAAAAGAAAAAACTTTAAAAATTATTTAAAATATTTTTGAAAATGACTTATTTAGAAATGTGAGACCTTTGCACATAATTTTTTAATTAATGTAAATAAAGAAAGTTGTAATATTTCCAGCTTTTTTAATGCCAATATTCATTGTTGTAACTTTATGTTGTGTGTAAATTTCAGTGTCTGAAAGTGTAGGTAAAATGTTAATGACTGTTTTACATAGAATTATCCAGTCAGCTATTTTTGTATAGCTTTCTGTATAATTCATTGGAAGATAATGAAACATAGCAATGTGGAGTTAATCTACCTACTGTTATTATACTCCTCTTGAATAACTTTTTTTTTATATTAATGAGACGTTCATGATTAAACAGGGTTGGGCAAATAAAAGTGGCCTGGAGAACAGTGTTCTAGTGCACAAAGAAGCAGTAGAGGAAAGGATATACACTACTAAGTAACCTGACTGTAGCAGATGTTGACACTGACCACCATTCATCTCTTGTCACATTTGGTCCCTGGTCAGCAAGTTACTGAAGGCGGATTGACGCTGCACTGATGGAATTGCTGCAGTCTCATGCAAAATGTTCTGCTGCAGTTTTTGAAGACTGTCCACCTGCTTAACTGGATGCTAATGTGTTTGCCTCCCATGCAGCAGGCCTGGGTTTGATTCCCAGCAGGGTTGGAGATTTTCTCTGATCATGGACTGAGTGTTGTGTTGTCCTCATCATCATTTCATCTTCATCACCGGCATGTTTGAGTCGCCCAGTGTGGCGTCGAGAGAAATAAGACTTGGACTCGGCAGCCAAACTTCCCCAGATGGGGCTCCCCGGCCAGCAATGCCATACAATCATTTCATTTCTTGAAGACTATGAGGGTTTTTGTGATACACCTTAGACTTGAAAGCTCCCAACACAAAGTAGTCACACACTGACAGATCAGTTGACCTGTGAGACCAGCTAGAGCCATGATGAGACTGACCTCTGCTATCTACTCTGTCAGGCATGAAAATTGGGTAAATGTGCTCCAAGGTTCAGCCAGGTGTATGACCAGTTGCTCCACCCTGTTGGAAGTAACTGTAGGTATTTTCCTCCTCCATTAATGCTGCCACAAATGGTTTCAAAAAACTGGCAATGTAATGCACCGAAGTCAGCATCTGATGAAAGAAAATGGACCAAAAATGTGACACACAGACATTGAACACCAAACCCCAATCTTCTGATTATGCAATGATGTTTTGTGGACGTTATGCAGATTCTGCACTGCCCAAAACCTGTGAATCTGTGATTTGATGTAATGACTCAGGTGAAACCAGACTTCATCAGACATAAAGAACAAATCAGTGTTCAAGCCATCATTGTTGTCTCAGTGAACAACCACACACAATACTGGAGGCACTGAGGACCATCTGCTGGTTTTAATACATGAACAACAGACAACTGGAAGGGATGCATGTGCAGGTCATGATGGAGTATTCATCTACATGATAAACATGATTTGCTGGTCTCTTGAAACAAGAATCAGGTTGATTTGGTAGGACTCTGAAGCATTTCCTGGTGAACTGCAGCCGCGCTTACCTGTAATAAAATGCAATGGGTACAATGTCTGACATGGAGCTCCTACAAAAGCAACATTTTACAGTCTAAAAGTGATCAAACAGTGAATGTGATCATTTTAAATTATTAGGGCTGAGGGCAGGTAGAAGGCTTTCTTTGAGCTATCACATTCAGGATCTTGTTCATGAAATGGATGCTGCTATCTTAACTACAAGAATGGTCACCACTGTTTCTGACACTGAAACATGAGGGCTTGTTTACTTTGCATACTTTCACTCTATTATCTCATACAACATTATATTTTGTGCCAACAATGTGCACTCACCAAGAATATTCTTATTCCAAAAATTAGTGGTCAAATTGATCTGTGCCAGTTCATGAGTTTCATGCAGGCCATTGTTTAGGAGTCTCAGAATTCTAACTCTTCCATCCCCATAGATGTATTCCATTATGAAATTTGTTGTTGACGATATTGCCTAATTCAGAAAAAAGTGCAACATTCACTCAATGAACACTAAACAGAAAAAGATATGCATTTGGATAACACTTCCTTAAACAATGTACAGAAAGATGTGCACTATTCAGCAGGTTTTATTTTCAATGAT
Source organism: Schistocerca nitens (assembly GCF_023898315.1). Taxonomy (NCBI): domain Eukaryota; kingdom Metazoa; phylum Arthropoda; class Insecta; order Orthoptera; family Acrididae; genus Schistocerca; species Schistocerca nitens. The sequence continues at coordinate 624,260,856 of NC_064616.1, read as the reverse complement.
CATCCAATAGAACAAAAATAGTGACAAACCCCAACTATTGAAATCCATATGTGAATGTAGACTTCCTTGATGTATACTGCTGATGAAATGTTCTCCAGTTTCCATCCAGTTAGCTGCACTGAAATCCAAGTTGAAAGGTTTCCTCATGGCAAACTCTTTCTATTCTGTAGAAGTGTTCTTTTGGTATAGTTGAGACCTTTTCTTTGCAATATAATATTTATCCATATGCTCTCTATTGTTTTGTGTTTTATTAATTCTTTACTTGTAAATGTTCTAATCAGTATTATTTTAACTGCATTCTGACTTGTTCCATGTCCAGGTAGCTTCAGCTCACATGATCCCACAAAACTTGATAAATACACTGCCTGAAAAAAAGGAGAAGCAATTAGAAGAGAGAGAAGGAAACAAAATGAAACTTCTTGGTTTGAGAAAGTATGTGATGTTATTTCAATGATTACAAAATCTAGTCACATTTACAAAGAACTTTGCAGTATGAGAGCACTTATTAATATGACACTGCAGCCCCTCTGGCCTGGATGCATGCACTGATTTTGTTGGGAAGTGTGTCATAAAGCTGTTGTATCCTCTCCTGAGGCTAGCTGGCCCACAACTGTTTTGACTGGCCCTTGATATTCTGGGTGTCATAAAGCGATTGTATCCTCTCTTGAGGCTAGTTGGTCCACAACTGTTTTGATTGGCCCTTGATATTCTGGACTTAAAAGCATCGTTCAACATACTGTAGACAAGTGTGTTCCAAGCAATGTCTTAAGGAATTGAAAAGACCCCAGTGGTTTAACAATCTTGTTAGAAAACTACAACATAAACAAAGAGAGCTTCATCACAGATTCAAGAGAAGTAAAAATCTAGCAGACAAACAAATGCTGAACAAAATGAAAATTAGCATAATGACAACAATGAGAGAAGTATTCACCGACTTTGAAAATAAAATTTTATCAACCAGTCTGATTAAACATCCTAAGTGATATTGGTGCCATATAAAATTAATGAGGAATTTGAAATCATTTATTCAGTCATCAGTGGCCCTACAGGCACTGAAATGGAAGATAACAGACAGAGGACTGAAATACTGAATTTGCTCTTCCAAAATTGTTTCACCACAGAAGATCGTAATATGGTCCCTCCTTTTAATCACCATACAAATGACAAAATTACAGATACTGAGATAATTGATCACAGAACAGAAAAGCAACTAAAGGCACTTAATAGTGGAAAGGCATTAGGACCATGTGAGATACCTGTAAAATTCTAACAAGGTGAAAGAATTTGTTCCCCTTCTAGCAGCAGTTTATCATAGTTTGCTGGAGCAATAAAGGGTACCTAGCAATTGGAAAAATGCACAGGTCATTCCCATTTTCAAGAATGGTCATAGGTCAGGTGCACATCAATCTGTTGCAGAATTATTAAACTTTTTTATGAATTTTTGGAGAATGAAAATCTCCTCTATGAAAATCAATATGGATTCCAGAAACAGGGATCTTGTGAAACTCAGCTCACTTTGCTCCTCCATGAGACCCATAGTGCACACAATAGCACTCAGTTGATTCCACGTTCCTTGACATCAGGAATGCATTTAACACCTTCCTGCACTGTTGTTAGTGGCGGGTGGGGGGGGGGGAGAGAGAAAAAAAAAAAAAAAAAGAAAGTAAGAGCTGACAGAGTTTGTGACTGGATTCAAGACTTTTGTGCAGATAAAAACTCAACATGTCACTCTTAATTGAACAAAATGGACAGATGTAAAGGTAATTCCCAGAGTACCTCAAGGAAGTATGACAGGACTGTTACTGTTTACAATGTATTTCAATGATTTAGTAGAAAATATTGGAAGCTCTTTAAGACTGTTTGCAGATTATGCAGTGATCTATAAGAAAGTTGCAATGGCACATGACAGTATTGATTTACTGAATGACCTGCAGAGGACTTATGAATGGTGCAGGCTTTGGCAGTTGCGCCTGAACATCAATAAATGTAACATATTGTGCATACAAACGAAAAGAAACCTACTACTGTACAACCACACTATTGATGCAAAATTCCTAGAAACAATATCTACCATAAAATATCTAGGATTCACTGTCCAGAGTGCTCTTAAGTGGAATGACCACATAAAAAAATAGTTGGAAAAGCAGATGCCAGACTAAGATTCATAGGAAGAATCTAAAGCAAATGTAACTCATCCATGGAAGAAGTAGCTCACAAGGTTCTTGTTCAATGAATTAGTGAGTATTGTTCACCAATATGGGGCCATTAGCAAGTAGGACTGATAGTAGAGATAGAGAAGATCAGACAAAGAGCGGTACATTTCGCCACAGGATTGTTTAGTTGGCTTGAGACCATTACAGAGATGCTCAACAAACTCCAGTGGCAGATACTACAGGAGAGGCATTGTGCATCACAGAGATGTTTACTATCAAAATTTTGAGAGAGTACATTCCAGTAAGAGTCAGACAACATATTACCTCCTCCCCATCTTGCAAAATGATCACAATGAGAAAATTCGAGAAATTGAAGCTAATACAGAGGCATACTGTCAATCATTCTTTCTCCATGCCATTTATCAATGTACCAGGAAAGGGGGGATCCGTTAGTGTTCCCAGAAGTACCCTCCACCATACATCATCAGGTGGCTTGAGGATACTGATGTATAAGTCAATATTGGCATTGCACTAGATCTGGGAGTCTTGCTGGCCACAGGAGTACCTCAGCATCACGCAAATAGTTCATAGAGACTTGTGCCATGAGTAGATGGGCATTGTCCTATCGAAAAATGGCACCACAATATTGTCACATACCAGTTGACACTTGAGGATGCAAGATGTCTTATGGCGCCGATAGGAAAGTGTAGTGACGCTTCTCTCTCGTTAAAAAGGCAAAAAATGAACAGTTCTTCGTGTAGAGAATGTAAAAAGCGTGTGATGAAGGGTATTCTGTATATCAAATGCAACTTCTGGTTACACGAAAAGTGCGCGAAAGTAAATCTAAAGTTCGTCAGCGATGATTTTCCGTGGACATGTCACGGTTGTTTACGTGACGAAACGGCCGACCTTGTAAGTGCAGTTGATACAAAAAACGAAATTATAAAGTTACTACGAAGTGACATTGAGGCATTAAAAACCGAACTTTCAACCATCAAGAAAGAAAACGATACATTAATACAAGAAAAGAAGTCCTGTGTGTGTAAAAGCCATCAAACGGAAAAGCAAGAAGATCGCGAAAATACGAATTATCGATCGTACTTTAAAAACAACATTTCAAGTGTTCCCGTTGATGTCTCGGTAAACTCTGTAAGCCAAAAACCGGAAGATAAATATAAATGGAAGGTGGTGACATACAGCAAAAGGAAAACAAAGCGCCAGATACGCAACAAAAGGAAAATGACTTTTTAATAATTGGCGATTCGCTGCTGAAGAATATCGCTGTCCCCAATTGCAAGATCGACGTACGACCTGGTATTAGAACGCATCAACTCGGTAAACATTTTAAAAATATGGTAATTGCAAGACAAGATACTACAGAACCAGATTCTGAAACCAGACATAACTATGATGGGGTGTTTATACATGTTGGGACGAATTCGTTAAGGAGCAGCAGTGAGGAAGAAATGGCAAGCGAAACAAGAAACATGATTCGTTCTGCAAGAAATATGTATGCAGGATCTCGTCTGATACTTAGCGGAATCATAAACAGAAGGTCGGTGAGTGAAAAATATATCGCCAAAATAAACTGTGCTCTTAAAGAACAATGTGATCGTCTTGGGGCAATTTTTATAGACCCAAACAAATTCCTATGTGAAAACTCACTAGCGAAGGATGGCTTGCATTTAAATAGACTGGGGTCTGTAACGTTCAGCAGAATGTTTGCAGATGTCTGCAAAATCATTAGATGCAAGGGAAACTAATATGGCCTGAAGGGGATGAAAAATCATACACTCCAGCTGGAAAAGAAAAATATAAGCACCATACAAAAAAAGACAATACTAAAGAATTTGCCCCAGAATACAGCTCACAACATGTAAACCAACAAAAGAAAAATTACATAAAAGTACTTCATCAAAATATTCAATACTTTGGTAACAAAAAATTAGAAGCAGAAGTACTCCTGAGTGAAGTAAGACCAGACATATTATGCATAAGTGAACATGGACTAACTGAAAGTAAAATACATAATGTGGCAATAAAGGACTACAAACTAGCTAGTTACTTCTGCAGATCTAAATATAAGGGTGGTGGCGTTTGTATATATATTAAAACAGGTACTCTATCAAAGAATGTAAACAGTGAAGCTGCTAAATTTCCCATAGCTAGAGTAAAAGACTTTGAAGTTACTGGTATAGTGGCAGAGGATTTTAGAGTGTTTTGTGTGTACAGGTCACCATGTGGCAATATTAGCATCTTTCTAAAAAAAAGTTGCTAGCTTATTGAGAATGAATATGAAGAGAAATCTTATCATATGTGGAGACTTCAACATTGACATGGGAAAAGACACAAAAATAAGACAGGATTTTGAAGAATTGTTAATACAGCATAACATGAAAGTGACAATAACTGCACCAACAAGAGTGGCTTCACAAAGTGAGACAATTATTGACAACATAATTACTAATATGTGTAACTATGAGTCACATGTAGTTCAGACAGAAATATCTGATCATCATGGACAACTAATCAGCTTTTGCAGAAGTAATGACACAGTATCAGAACCAAAACAAACAACCAAAGAAATTAGGATCATCAGTGAACAAAATATCAACATCTTTAGAACAATGTTAAGAAAGGAAACCTGGAATGAAACCCTACAGGCCCAGAGTGTAAATGAAAAATATGATGCATTTATTTCAACAATTAAGTACCATTTTAATGTAGCATTTCCCAAAGTAAAGAGACAAGAAAGGCATCAAGATCAAGCACAGTGGATTACGAGTGAAATACTAGAACAGCGAAGGAAGCTTCAGGACGTGAGACGGATGGGCGAAGCTGAAAACTATAAAATGTTAAAAAAGAAGTATAGAAAAACAATAAGAGAAGCGAAAGCAAGAGCAATTGACACCACTATAGAGAACTCAAAAAACAAGGCAAAGGCAGCTTGGAATGCAATCAATGCTGAAAGAAAGGAAAAAGATGGGTCAAACAAAGAAGAAGGTATTAGGTCAATTAAAGTAGACAACACAGTGGTCACAGATGGTATGGAAATAGCAAACATACTGAATAATAACAATATCAGTGTAGCAGAAAACCTAAAATTGGAAAGAAATAGTAAAAAACAGAAGGGTATTAAGGTACCAAAAAGATCATGCAGTACTATGTTCTTAAGACCAGTCACGGGAGATGAATTGTGGAAAACTATACAGAAACTGAAGTCCAAGAAATCAGCTGGTGATGATGAAATATCAAATCATGTAATAAAGCTGGTATGTGAGGAGATAATAACACCACTGCTGAACATAGCAAACTGTTCTTTCAGAGATGCAATTTTTCCAGAAAAACTGAAGATAACGAAGGTAGTGCCAGTGTACAAGAAAGGGTGTAAGGATGATCCCAACAACTACAGACCAGTTTCACTGATATCAGGTTTCTCAAAAATCCTAGAAATGCTTATGTATACCAGATTAGTTAACTATTTGGATAAACATAACATTCTCATGACCTCACAACATGGTTTCAGAAAGGGTAAATCTACAGAATCAGCAATTGTCAGTCTAACAGAATACATTTTACAGTCCTTAGATGAGAAAAAGGTTGTCTCTGCAATGTTTCTGGATCTTTCAAAGGCTTTTGACACCATTGACCATGAAATGCTGATACAAAAATTAAGCAACTATGGCATTCGGGGGCAACCAGGTGAATGGATAAAATCATACTTGTGCAACCGCAAGCAGTATGTATCATTAGGAAACTCGTACCAATCAGAAACCAAATCCATCAAATATGGAGTGCCGCAGGGTTCGGTAATGGGGCCATTGTTATTTAATGTATTTGTTAATGATATAGGTGTTGAGGAGGAAGAAAAGAAAATATTGTATGCTGACGACATGACAATACTAAATAGTGACCAAAATATGGAACAGCTTGAGAGAAGAGCATACATATCTGCAAGTGTCACAGCTCAATGGCTGTTGGAAAATGAACTGGTTATAAATCTAAAAAAGACTATGTACGCAGTGTTTAAAAACAAGGAAAAGGCTGTAGACATGGATTTAGAGGTTGATGGAACAAGGCTGGAAGAAGTAGAATCTGCTAGATTCTTAGGTATTCTTGTGGATAATGAACTGAAATGGAAAAAACATATTAATAATGTCTGTAAGAAACTGAGCTCTGTCATATTCTTAATGATGCATCTATCACAGTATTCAGACAAGAACCTTCTGTGTACAGTGTATCTTGGACTTTTTGAACCATACTTACAGTATGGAGTGACTGTGTGGGGAAACTCAAACAAACAAGAGACAAAACGAGTGTTCACATTATAAAAAAAAGCAATTAGGACCATTTTAAGAAGAAAGATCTCTGAAACATGCAGAAACTGTTTCAAGAATTTAGGTATCTTAACTTTTTCATCGTTGTATATATACAAAACAATAATGTACATCACAAAAGGTAGTGAGGACTGGATTACAAATGCTAGTGTACACACCCACAATACAAGAAAGAAGAATGAAGTACGGAGCATACCCCACCGACTGGCAATGCTAGAAAAAGGACCCCAGTACTCTGGTATAAGACTACTAAGAAGTCTGCCCAAAACCCTGCAAGATAGTGTACTTCACAATGACTTTGCAAAGAAACTTAAAGACTATCTCATTGAAAAAGAGTTTTACAGTGTTGCAGAATACTTATGCCATTAAATTTGTATATATTGTTACTCATTATCAGTGATGTAAAAATGTAAGCTAAAGGTGTAGGAAAATAAGTGATAAAGAATTTTAATACTTTGACATGTCCTATATTACACGTACATTTACTGTACACATTGTAATCTTACAGGATCAAATAAAATTCAATTCAATTCAATTCAACATATTGCTGTGCTGTCAGAGTTCTTTTCATCACTACCAGCTGTGATATGAAGACATTCCTGATGGCACCTGCCACCATGCCAGGGGTACCACCACTGTGCTTTTTCAAAACTTTGGAAGAATGGGACCTCTGCCTAGATTGCTGTCATACTCACTGACAATGGTCGTCTGGTGTAGTGCATCATTATGATTCTTTACTGAAAACAATGCAACATCGTTCATCAGCAGTCCATGCTTCCTCTTCATGACGCCAAAACAAATGAAGCCATTTGTGTTGTGCTCTTAAGAACAGCGTATGCATGGAACAGTAATTCCCTAGTCTGTCTGCTGCTGTCACATCAGAATATCAGAATGCCTCACAAAGCTGGCTATTGCATATTTTGAAGAGGCAACCAAGTAAAGATCCACAGTTGAGCTACTTACAAATTCTGTTAGATGCTGATAATGCTGTCTCATACAAGTATGCAGTATTTCTGGGGCCTTCACGGTGATCACTAAAACATCTTACATTGTTCACCCTCCCCCCCCCCCCATGCCTCCCGTACATACCTTGTCAGTCCTAATAGCAACACTGAACACAAACAAGACTAATGGACTCTGGTGCCTATTCTACCTGTCACAGAGAATTGCAACTCTAAAAATTTACATACTTGCCAATGATGCATACACGTACAACACGTACAAAGTTATATTGACATCCAACAATGTCTGCTAGATACTTCACATTTTTTGTCAAGCAGTGCATGTAAATAATTAAATAAAAATCTGTTCAGTTAAATTGTGAATTAGACAATCACAATATAGGACACAAAAATAATTTTATTTATACTTAGATCCACTGTTGGAGCCCAGAGACAGGTTTTGTATTCTTATGCACAGGTCTTCAACAAGCTCCAATTAAATAAAAAGTAAGAAATTGGTAATTACCAAATATAATAAAATTAAATAATTCTCATTTATCACTTCTAAAAATTATCCATTATCAGTAGTCAAGGACTGAAGCTTTGCATTCACCACATGAAAATAAATTCAAGTATATGAAAATATAAGTTCCATAGACATATTAAGTCTCAACTTCATCTATGATAATGAATACAGTGTGAAGAAATTTATTGCGTTGGCCCGTATTCATTATTATAAATTAAAGTAGTTCCTCATTGCACATCCTAAACATCTAGAGACCACCAAACAGACACATGGACAATTTCATTGAAAATATCAGAGAATTCTTACATAGAATTCTAAGAACAAGCTGTTCACTTACGCTACTAGGTGACCTAAACATAAATACATTACAAGAGACCATTGGCAGTAGGGAACTTCTTAACACGCTCAAAACATGTGGCTTAAACAAAGCAATATCTAGTCCAACACATACAACTACAAATTCCTGTACACAAATAGATCACATTTTTACAAATTTGTGTGACTTTCAGTACAATAGTGGAGTTATAGATAGCTAGAATCAGTAAACCCATACAAATATCTGGGTGTAATTCTTAGTAGGTGCATGAAACAGAATGAGCACATAGTCTCATGTAGTAGACTTTGGTTTACTGGTAGAATACTGGGAAAGTGTGATAAGTCTACAAAGGAGATTGCTTACAAATCACTCATGTGGCCCATCCTAAAATACTGCTCAAGTGTGTGTGATCCATGCCAGATGGCTGACAGGAAATATTGAAGATACAATATGTGATCAAAAGTTTCTGGACAGCCCCCAAAACATATGTTTTTCATATTGGGTGCATTGTGCTGCCACCTAATGCTAGGTACTCCATAATAGCAACATCAGTAGTCATTAGACATTGTGAGAGAGCAGAATACAGTGCTTCACAGAACTCACGGACTTCAAACTTGGTCTGGTGATGGGTGTCACTTGTGTCATATGTCTGTAAGCAAGATCCCCACACTCCTAAACATCCCTAGGTCCCCTGTTTCAGATGTTATAGTGAAGTGGAAACATGAAGGGACAGATACAGTCCAAAAGCATACAGGCCAACCTCATTTGTTTACTGACAGAGACTGCTGACAATTGAAGAGGGTCATAATGTGTAATAGGCAGACATATATCCAGAGCATAACACAGGAATTCCAAACTGCATCAGGATCCACTGCAATCTGACAGATAGTCGGGAGGTGAGAAAACTTGGATTTCATGGTCGAGTGGCTGCTCATAAGCCACACATCATGCTGGCAAATGCCAAATGAAGCCTTGCTTGGTGTACGGACTGTAACATTGGACGACTGAACAGTGGAAAAACATTGTGTGGGGTTATGGCGAATGCCTGGTGAAGGTCATCTGCCAGTGTGTGTAGTGCCAACAGTAAAATTCGGATGCAGTGGTGTTATGGTGTGGTCGTTGTTTTCCGTCGAGGGGGCTTGCACCCCTTGTTGTTTTGCATGGCACTATCACAGCACAAGAGTACATTGATGTTTTAAGCACCTTCTTGCTTCCCACTGTTGAAGAACAATTCGGGGATGGCAATTGCATCTTTCAACATGATTGAGCACCTGTTCATAATGCACAGCCTGTGGCAGAATGGTTACATGACAATAACGTGCCTGTAACTGATTGATCTGCACAGAGTCCTGACCTGAATCCTATAATACACCTTTGGGATGTTTCGGAACAATGGCTACGTGCCAGACCTCACTGACCGACATTGATACCTCTCTTCAGTGCAGCACTCTGTGAAGAATGGACTGCCATTCCCCAAGAAACTTTCCAGCACCTGATTGAATGTATGCTTGTGAGAGTGGAAGCTGTCATCAAGGCTAAGGGTGGGCCAACACCATATTGAATTTCAGTATTACTGGTGGAGGGCGCCACGAACTTGTAAGTCATTTGCAGCCAGGTGTCTGGATACTTTTGATCACATAGTGTATACAGCAGCACAAATGGTCAAAGGTTTGCTTGAACCAAGCGAGAGGGTCACAGAGATGTTGAAAGAACTGAAATGGCAGAGTCTGAAACTACCCCAAGAAAGTCTACCAACAAAGTTTCAAAGCCCAGCTTTAAATGATAATTCTAGGAACATACTATGCACCGATATACAGCACTCCCATAGGGATTATGAGGACAAGATTATATTTATCACAGCATGCACAGATGCATTAAAACCATCATTCTCCCCACTCCATGTGTGAGTGGAATGTGAAAAAGCCCTCATAACTGGTATAATAGGACATACCCTCTGCCATGCATTTCATGGTGGTTCACAGAGTGTGTAGATGTAGATACAGAAACAGATCTGTCCAACCTTGATTCAATACAAAGTGCTTAAAACACATCACTACAAAAGAAAAGGTACAAAAAATGGGAAAAATAAAGCCTAAATGAACAAAATCGAATAGCCCATAGGGTTCAACTTAAGAAAGAAGGATGAGATATACTGGAAAAAAGCAATTCACTGCATCATAAAATTACATATTTTATAAATATCTTTCCTTCCTCTCTCAGTGTAAGATGCCCATTAAAAAAGAATATCTACATCTGCATCTACATCTTATCTACAATCCACTGCAATGTCTACAGCAGATGGTATGTTCCATTGTACCAGTTATTAGGGATTTTTCCTGTTCCATTCATGTATGGAGTGCTGGAAGAATGATTCCTTGAATGCCTCTGTGGATGCTGTAATTATTCTAATCTTGTCCTCGTGATCCCTATATAAGCAATGTGTAGGGGGCTGTAGCATATTCCTCGAGTCATCATTTAAAGGTGGTTATTGAAACTTTGTTGGTAGTCTTTCTCATGATGGTTTATGTCTATCTTCATGAGTCTGCCAGTTTTATTTCTTCAGCATCACTGTAACACTCTCCCACAGGTCAAACAAACCTGTAGCCATTCATGCTGCCATTCTCTCTATATGTCCCATATCCCCTGTTAATCCTATTTGGTATGGGTCCCACATACATACATACATTAATACTTGTTCCATAGATCATGAATACAGCATTTCATTATGATGTGGAATGTGTCACTTTAATGTAAGTTTTCTTTACACAAAATAATTAATTTTTTTTTTTTTTTTTTTTTTTTTTTTTGCACTTGAGCAGTATTCTAGCATGGGTTGCGTGAGTGGTTTCTAAGCAATCTCCATTGTAGACTGATTGCACTTCCCCAGTATTCTGCCAATAAACTGAAGTCTGCCTCCTGCTTTACCCACAACTGAGACTATGTCGTCATTCCATTCCATATCTTTACAAAGTGTTACACCCAGGTATTTGTAGGAGTTTGTTGATTCCAAATGTGACTCATTGATATTATAGTCATGGGATACTATGCTTTTTCATTATGTGAAGTGCATGATTTTAGATTTCTGAACATTTAAAGCAAGTTGCCAATCTTTGCCCCACTTTGAAATCTTACCAAGATTGCACTAAATATTTATGCAGTTTCTTTCAGACTGTACTTCATTACAGATAACTGCATCATCTGGAAAAAAACCTGAGGTTACTATTAATATTATCTGCAAGGTCATTAATATGCAACATGAACAGCAAGGGTCCTAACACTTCTCTGGCCCCACCCAAAGTTACTTCTACATCTGATGATGACTCCCCATCCAATATAATATGCTGTGTCTTCCATACCAAAAAGACCTCAAACCAGTCATAAATTTCACTTGATACCCCATATGATTGAAATTTTGAAAATAAGCATTGGTGTGGTACTGAGTCAAATGCATTTTGGTAATCAAGAAATACTTCATCTATCTTACTGATTTCATCCAAAGCTTTCAGTACGTCATGTGACAAAAGTGCTAGTTGGATTTCACACAATCAGTGTTTTCAGAATCCATGCTGTTTGGCATGGAGGAGGTCATTCTGTTCAAGATACTTCACTATGCCTAAGTTTAGAAAATGTTCTAAGATTCTACAACAAATCAATGTCAAAGATACTGAATGGTAGTTTTATGGATCACTTCTACTACCCTTCTTGTAGATGTTACCTATGCTTTCTTCCAACTACTGGGCACAGTTTTTTGTTAGGGGTATCTATGATAGAGTATAGCTGGAAGGTGGGCTAACTTAGCTGCAAATTCAAAATAGAGTCTGACAGGGATTCCATCGGGCCCTGGATCTTTGTTCAGTTTTAATGAGTTCAGCTGTTTCTCAGCACCACTGACACTGATCTCACTTATCTTTTGAGTGGCACGAGAATTTGGGTCAGTACTCCTGGGTTGTCCTCTGTAAAGGAAAATTTGGAAACAGAGTTAAGCATTTCAGCTTTTGCTTCGCTACCCTCAATTTCAGGTCCTGTTCCTTTCACTTGGGACTGAACACTAACTTTGGTGCCACTAACAGCCTTTACATACAATCCAAATTTCTTTGGATTTTGTGAAAGATAATTTGACAATATTCTGCTATGGTAGTTATTGAAGGCTTCACACATTTTGCCAAATGTTTTTCATTCAGCATCTCTCTCTCTGTAGTCCTATGCTTTGTTTTACACCTGTTATCCAGCAGTGTCTATTCTTTAGAAGTTTCTTTGCAGTGACTGTATACAATGGAGGTATCCTCCCATTGTGAACTGTTTTTCAGGGTACATATCTATCTGGTGCATGCTCAACTATTCTTTTAAACTTCAGTCATAGTTCCTCTACATGCTCCTGCCCTGTACTGAAACTTTCAAATTCCTCATTGAGATAAGACAATACCTACATTTTATTTAGTTTCTTGAACATATGTATAGCTTTCTGTTAGCTTCAGTTGCCTGTTGTACTTTGGTAATCATTGTTGCTACAATATTGTCATGATCACTGATACCAGTTTCAATGTGAACATCCTCAAAGAGGTCAGGTCTGTTTGTTGCCATTAGGTCAAATATATTTCCATCATAAATGGGGTTCTGAACTATCTACTCTAGGTAGTTTTCAGAGAAAACATTTAGTAATGTTTCACAGGATGGCTTATCACACCCACCACTAACAAAACTGTTATTTTCCCAGTTGATTGTTGTATGGTTAATGTCTTCATCAGTGATTACAGTATGATTAGGGAACTTACATACAACAAACTGAGGTTTTCTCTCATGGTTTTGATTACATAAGGAGATGAGTCTGGTGGGCAACAGAAGGATCCAGTTACAGTTTTATGACCACCCCTGATACCAAGTCATACCCAAACAGTCTCACATGCAGCTTCCACTTCTATTTCAATGGATTTGAGTTTCATGTCTACTGTCACAAGTACACTGCCTCCATTCCCCATTAGCCTATCCTTTCAATATACACTTAAATTTTCCCCAAAAATTTCACTGCTATCAATTTCAGGTTTCAACCAGCTTTCTGTGCCTAGTATTATGAGAGCTTCACTGCTCTTCGGGAACACTTCAAACTTTGGCACTTTGTTGTGAATGCTTTACCAGTTAACCATTAGGATTTTAATACTTTCACATCTGGGAGGTATTTCTTTTGATATTACACCAATACTTCTGGGTTTGCTACAGTTATCATTATCTTGATTAGATGGAGAGACGCCTAATCTAAAACACCTTGTGTGCACCCCACACACAGTCAGCTATCTGGGTTGCAGCATCTGATGTGTAGTGCACACCTGACCCATTATGGAGCACCCTACAGTTTTCAACCCTATGGCACAAGTCCAAGAAGTCACAGCCTTTCTTGTCATAGAACTTTTGAAGTCTCTGGTTCAGTCCTTCCTCTCAGTTCAGAACCAAGGAGCCACGATCAGTACTGGGGACAATGCTGCAAATTGTTGAAACACCATGTGCGAGGCTGGACTTCTCAACCTTCTCTGGCAGTTGTTGGAATGATCCAATTATGACTATGTAGCCCTGATGACAGGCACCATTTGTTCCAATGTGCACCACAGTCTGCAGTTGCTTGCATTCTGTTCCCTCAGTGGCTACCAGAACGGCCTCTTCAACATGTTAAATGAGGCCCCCAGGCATACACACTGAGTGTATCTATCCCTTGCTGCCATTTCCCTAAGGGGTACATTAAATTCGCCATATGTCTGAACTGCGGATGATTGATAGACCCCTACCCTTTTACATTTGCCTCCTTTTGGCACCGCACAAAACACGTTTCCCCAAACAGGTGAAACGAATCCCACCTGGCTCAGTTTCAGTTTCAGTGAAAAACAGCACCATGAACTTGTTTGTTAGGGGGATTGGTATAATACTCTGAGTCCTCCCTGGTCTCCAATCACACTGTAATAGATGCCTAGATCTACCACTGAAATGCCACTCACAGTCAAGTGGACAAGTATTAATGGATCCCGTACTTTCTATAGAGGAGACAGGATCCACAGGAGAGAATAGTACTTGAGGTACCTTTGGTACTGGTACCACAGGTACATGACTCTTGGGAGCTCTTCCAACATGCAACATAACACACTCTTTCACACATTTCTGCAACATAAATTGTCCATCTACCTTGATACTGCTGCAGATCTGCACACATAACTCCTGACTGCAGCTACTTAAGAGATCACAGAAAAGCAGTGTTGCAGAAACTGTCGGAGGCTGCTGTAAGTACAAAAAGCTGAAAATAGTCTTGTGAATTCTAAAGAATAAATTGGAAATGGGTTGCTGTTCAAATTTCTAAGTTCAAAGGTCCTTTTAAACTTGCATTAGGAATTTTTTTTATTGCTATTAAGCAAGGTCATCAGCCCACTTGTGTTCAAATCATTAAAGTTCATGTTCACAGTCCTCATCACACTAAAACAGCCAGAACATTTCCTATCCAATTCTGAAATCATTTATGAGAGTAACGCAGTCAATAAACTGCTATTTATTTTTGCACTTGGCATTCAGTGGTTGTCTTTAAATAAAGTTTTTGCTAGTCATAAATACTCAGTATAAAAAAAAAATTACTTAGTACTGCCACGTTTTTGGTTCAAAGTTTACACACGTGGTTTTCTCCAGAACAGAATATCTCTTGACTCTTAAAATTTCACAAATAGTTAATGGTAAACACCAGCTACCTTTATTACTGTACCAAAATGCAGAAATCACAATATCACTTCATTTTACACATAATGCACTCGGACACTTTCAGCATGATCGGCTCCTTCGAAAGCTGGTCCACCACTTCCTTCTTCTCTCTCTGCCTCTACAAGCACCTCTATCTCATGCGTTAGGTGGCAAACCATCTCATTTCTTATTGGCTGTACAGAATTATGGCCAATCAGAACTGATTTTCAGGCCATGACTCACGCCAAAATCTAGCAAGAACCAACCACGGCTCTCAGCTCATTGACGACATTAAAATAAGCAACTCAAAACTCTCTTGTTAAACAAATAAAATGAAATAAACTTTAAGCTGTACTTTACATCTGGAATTTAACTATATAGTCGTGAACATTCTGGCTGTCTCTTACATATTCAAACATGCTTGGACATCTGTCATCCACTAGTAGGGGAACCACTGGTGGATTCATTCCCACGATACAAAGCTGGAACACTTGCAAGTTCCCATAGAGAATTACAAACTGAAAATTTAATATTAGTGAATGTCCCACACACACTCACACAAGTACTCTCTTTCACACTCACCCTAACACAAAACATAAATATCTACTTGAAATTCTTAAATTTATTACTACAGCAAAATTATGAAAGGTTTTCTAAAATGAGAACTTTCAAAATTTGAATCTAAACACTGAAGGTGTTACCATATCTTTTCAAATAGGTGAACTATTAACATATATGAATTGATTTAGTTTTTTAAGTGTCGGATAATTACGTTTTTCACTGGCCTTTTTTTTTTTTTTTTTTTTTGTTGTAACTTCTAAATTATGACAGTTATTGACTTCAGATTTTGACAGATTGTTCCTTTACACAACAGAAGGTTATGTATATAATATGAAGTTCCTCAAGCTATTTATAGATCAGTTATTAATTTTTATAGTTCCAGAGAGTGAAATTACTCTGTAAGCGCCTCTCAGCTACTTTCATACACTGTAGTCACGCCATATGGTCATGACGCACGTCTGTAGGACACAGCTTGCCTATTGCAGATTGTATAAGATACTGACTGCTTACAATGGAGCCCACACACATTCATACAAGATAGCTTTAATAGACAAATTGGCGATCGCACCCTAGCTGCGATGCCTCATACCTCCTGAGGAACTAAAAAATTTTAACCTCTTAAAATATTTTTGTTTCTTACAAATTTTTCTAATAAGCTTTTACCCTAACTAATCTGATACTTTCAACCTTGAATTCAATTAAACTTTCCTAAGTATTAGTATATGACATTCTTATTTATGGATATACATCATTCATTATTATCTAGGGCTGATGTCCTACAATCAATTAATTCTAAACATAATCATTCAATATAAAGAAAAACAAATGCAATTTTCACAAAAATTTACAAATTGCTGAAAAAGAAACAACACCTACATTCTTCATATTTTATAACATTGCTTTTTCTTCTTTACACATCGCTATGGTGAGCATCTGGGTAACAACATTTTACTCTTTGTACGTCACGTGCACACTAACAACAACATCGCTCTGGGGAGCATCTACCTATGAGCATTTACACCTTTCACTTTGTTAGCACTCATTGTCCAACTCAGTCCTGCTTTGGAGGTCTGTATGAGTCTCCTGCTATCTCTATATCGTGTCAGCGCACCTGAAAAATTCAGCTGGCTTCAGACCCATCCTTAATTGCCACTTCTTAACCTAACATGAATATACATCTCAAAATTCTTTTAATCCTTCTTTCAATGACTTTTTCTGAATAAATCTACTTTCTCATGTCACAGCGTAAATTTTTTTTCCATATTTACATTTACTGATAATCTTTTTAGCAAAAAGTGAACTAACTTTCCATCAAGCAGTACCAAAGTGGCACATTGACTATTAATCTTTTCTTCAAAATCTCACTGCAATCAATCAAGCAAGTTACTGTTACAATTTTATATACAAATTACTTTGGAAAATCATTACACAAATAAACATCAAATTCCAGCCAATGCTTGTGGCTCTCCAATCCTGCATAACACATTACTTTTTTTTAAAAAACACAATATTATTAATTAAACAAATTTCCTCCAGGCCCTCTCCTGTAGTCCTGTAAACCTGACATATATACCTACTTAAATATAATACACATAGAAACACAAATTATTAATGAATCCACTGTGAATCATTGCAACCTCTGTGGCTTCAACACCTTCTCCATACGTTTAGTTCTTGCCAACTACCGTAACCCTCATAAGAGTCATCATCATAACCAAATATTGAAACCATCTTCCAATCAAGTGTGTGGTTTTCAAACACACTTATTTATACTCTCTATATATAAGAAAAACAAAAGCTGACAAGACTTATATACAAAACATTTCTTAAAACCACTAATCTTGAAAATAGTTATGCCGACTTCTGCGGCACTTCAACATGTCAGATTCACATACATTTTACTATTTACTAAAGTCCACTTAGGATTTCTCAAGCCAGACTTTTGCTGCTCTGTTACAATAACATCCACATCAGGTTTCACAAACTAGCTCTTTTACTGCTCAGCTTCAATGTCTCACAACTACAACATCAGGTTCCTCCTGTCACATTCGGTATTTATTACATAGTCATATCCATACCACATTCACTCAGATTAGTGATGGTTAATTACATACATATCTATTCTTGGTTACTTCAGGTCCTTTCTTATGCCTCTTGTTTGCACTTCCACCTGTTTTTAAACTTTGATCCCTTTTTTTTTAACCACATTACATCTCTTTGTTTACTACAATTAGCAGACAACACCTTGCCGCTCACTCATTTGTTTATTCATTACCACTGTCTTACAGTCAGCCTTGCTGCTTTGTAAATGCTTCCTTACATGAAATATAACACCTTCTGAGGGTACCCAGTACCTCCATGTCTAAATTTACTTAAATAATTCATCTCTTCCTGGACAATATTACCATTGTCTTACAGCCAGCCTTGCTGTTCTGTAAATATTTTTTCTTTCTTCTTACAATAACAACCTTCTGATATTTCAACAGCACTTAGCTCTCTTACTTAATATTACTATAGTGAAGAAGGAAAGACAACAGTCAAAAGTTATGAATGATGAAGAGGAAGAATGACAACATGAAATGAAAATTAAGTAGCATTGTCATTAGTTTGAGTCCTAGTGTTCGTCAAACACTTAGCTTTGCAAAGAGCGCAAAGCCCTCTGAGGTTGTTAGTTACTCCTGGCTACGTCTCTTTTTTGTACATATGTCTTTAGATCAATAATATTTCTTAAGATTTCTTAAGCCTAGCAGCTTATGAGACTTAACAAATTCAAATTGGTAAGCATTAGGGTGAGGTTTATCTATTATGCTAAATGGACCCACATACTGGTCAGTAAACTTTTTGGTTCCTGAGGTAAGGTTTTTTGATTTTTCCTTGGTCTTTATTAAAAGTAGATCACCTATTTGGAAGCTAGTAGGATTAGCTCTAGCATTGTGAAGGAGGAGGAGGAGGAGATTAGTGTTTAATGTCCCATCGACAACGAGGTCATTAGAGACGGAGCGTAAGCTCGGGTTAGGGAAGGAAATCGGCCGCATCCTTTCAAAGGATCCACCCCGGCATTTGCCTGAAGCAATTTAGGGAAATCACTGAAAACCTAAATCAGGATGGCCAGAGACGGGATTGAACCGTCGTCCTCCCGAATGCGAGTCCAGTGTGCTAACCACTGCGCCACCTCGCTTGGTCTAGCGTTGTGTCTCCTCTTTCTTTCCAGTGCCTTCTTCCTTATGGTAGCACGTGCTAGTTTCTTCTTTTCTTCCATAGCTAAATCAGTATGACTAGGGAATTCTACAAGATCAAACAAGATGTTATTTGGCCTAATTCCACACATTAGTTCTACAGGTGCAAATGTTTAAGATGGTTAATGACCTCCTCAAGGTACTCTATGCAGTTGGCCCATGCAGAGTGTTTCTTGTGGCAGTAAGTCCTACATAATCGGTTTAGTTCCTTCATGATCCTCTCACACATATTACCTTGAGGAAAATATGCTGAGATCTTAATATGCTCTACCCCACATTGTTTTAAGTACTCCTCAAACCTCTTAGAAATAAATTGTGGCCCATTGTCAGTTAAGATAGCTTTAGGCACTCCTATATTTATAAAGTAATTCTTTTCCAATTTGGTTACTATTACCTTAGAATTAGCTTTCTTGATAGGGTAAAATCTAACATACTTGGAAAAACCATCTACCATTACAAAAACATACTCACAGCCACCTCATGACACTGGTAGCGGGCCGAATAAATCCACTGCTACCAAATCCAATCGATTCTGTGGTTCTACAGAATACATCTGACCTTGAATAATTTTATTGTTGGCTCTGACTTTCTGACACCAATCACATGACTCTAACTGCTGTTGAACCCTTCTCCACATGTTGTTAAATATCACCACTTCACTCAACTTAGCTATGCACTTATGAGCCCCATAGTGTCCGTACTTACAGCGTGTATATTCAATTAATGCATCTACATGCTGTTCCGGGAAACAAATTTTCCAGTTCTCCTCTGTATTTTTCCTATGCCTAAATAAGACATCTTTATGCACCTTATAATATACAGATAGTTTTGGAAAATCAGGATGACCTATTCTGCTTTTTACTAGTTTGATATGGTCGTCTTGGTTTTGCTCCCTTCACAGATTCTTACAAATACGTTTGATCAAGCCTTCATCCTGCAACTGCATAAGTGCCAACAACACTTCATTACATTTGCTATTACAGATGGAATTCACCCCCTGTCCATTGTCTTTTACTCTTCTTGATAAGGCGTCCACCAGAATGTTCTCCGAACCCTTAATACAGATCATCTTATACTTAAACTATTGTAGATACAGGGACCATCTCCTTAATGTACCATGCTTAAGTTGACAGGTATCTAGGTAGGTGAGTGCACTATGGTGAGTGAAAATTAAAATCTCATATCCTAAAACGTACTTCTCGAATTTTTGTAAGCCAAAAATTACAGCTAAAGCTTCTGATTCGGATATACTGTAGTTCTTTTCTGCTTGTTGAAGGGACCTGCTTGCAAAAGCAATGATTTTGTGTACTTCTTCTTCTCCTTCTTTCTCAATCTGAAACAGTTCAACTCCTAATCCATATCCATATCCTGCTTGTGTCTGTATATGTGTGGATGGATATGTGTGTGTGTGCGAGTGTATACCCGTCCTTTTTCCCCCCTAAGGTAAGTCTTTCCGCTCCCAGGATTGGAATGACTCCTTACCGTCTCCCTTAAACCCCACATCCTTTCGTCTTTCCCTCTCCTTCCCTCTTTCCTGACGAGGCAACCGTTGGTTGCAAAAGCTAGAATTTTGTGTGTATGTTTGTGTTTGTTTGTGTGTCTATTGACTTGCCAGTGCTTTCGTTTGGTAAGTGACATCATCTTTGTTTTCAGGTAATACTATCTTATTCAAGGCTCTAGCATCTAATACTAATCTGATCGATCCATCCTTCTTTGGTACTATAAACACTTATTGTTCTTTCAATGATCCCCCTCTCTAGCATATTCTGAATCAGGTCACGTACTGCTTCCTTGTGCACCTCAGGAACTGCAAACGGTATTTTGAAAAAATGTGCATCCTTTTTCACTGTCAAAAAACACTTGTAATCTTTAACTAGACCTGGCTGATCAGAAAATACTCCTATATGCTTAGTCAACATTTATCTTAGGTCATTTCTTTGTCCCTCATGTAGGTCACTTAATTCTAGCAATTTATCATTTATCCAAGCTCTGACACTACCCAGTTCAAACGGATCCACTTCTTCACTCCCACCATACTCATTATAGCCTTCCATTAGTTTTGTTGTCCTACAAATATGGATTGGCAAGTCATTTAGTTCTTCATCCTCACTTGGTCTCTTACCCATGAATGGTATAGTGATAAAGTTACCATTAATTCTTATCATTACATCATTGGTCCTGAAATTTACCCATCCTTCATGTTTACTAAGAAAATCGGCACCCACCAGCATATCAACATTTAGTCCCATAATTACTAAGAAATTCTACTTAATTGCTACCTCCTTTACCACTATGGGTAGAAATATTTCTTGCTTCACCACCGTTATGGTTTTTCCCATTGCTGCAATTGTATTTAGGCCACTTACTGGCATCCTTACTACTTCCTTATTTTCTGGGAGTTCACTAACAAAATTTTGGGACACAGTACACACATCTGATCCTGTATCAATCAAACACTTTACATTTTCATCAAAAACACTTATCTCTATTATAGGCTGTCCTACGTACTCTCTTTTATTTGCAGGTTCTACCTCGTCTAGTAAAATCTGCACCGTTTCCCTTCTGTCAAAACCTATGTTCTGTGAGGATATCATATTTATGTTTACTGGGTCTTCCTCATGCTTAATATTATTACTACTAGTGGCAGCTCCTACCACTCTGTCCACTATCGCTAAATTGAAACATCTTTCTAGTGTTGCCCTTTCTGTATTTACCTCTGTTTCTGCAACCCTATACCAGGTGTCATCAGCATTATATATTTCCTCCTCCTCTTCCTTTTCCTCCTCCTCTTTACTACTCTCAATTACTTCAAATAACCTATCAAGCACCCCTTCAGACAGTTCCTCCTCTGTTTCGCCGTGCAGATTTACCTCCACCTCCTGATTCAAAACCTTATTATTAGTACTTATCTCCGCTACAAATGTGTTATTATTACAGGTTTTACTACTACTGTGCTCCCTTAACTCTACATTGGTTAGTTCTCTTGCCTCTTGCTGCTCCCAGTTATTCTCCCCTTCTTTCTTAGTGACAACATTAATACTAGGTGGTTGTACTGGTACCATTCTTACAAATGGTTTTGCCAGTGGGTTCAACTGGTAATGCTGTTGTCCATGAGCGCCAGCCTTCTCATGGACTCTTAGGAGTTTTCATGTCTAGGTATGTCACCGCTAACTGACATCCTCCACCAGTTCGTTGCGTCATATCCTGGCAGCTGTCTACAGTCGCCATACTGACCTCCGTCACTGACCCGATTATCATATGTCCAGCCTCTCCCTCGTGATTGACCTCGGTATCCACTTCCTCTCTGTACACTCATTCTGTTTATGTTTACCTTGGCTTGATTTTCATTCTGCCTAACAGGATTTTGATACTCTCTCCTCACGCTGTCCTCCTCTTTTAGTACAGATTCTACACATTCAAGATATTGCACGAATTTACCTACATTATCTCTAGGTGCAGATATAATCTAATTCTTCCACTACCAAGGTAGCTTATTTTCTACCCCCATAACTATTTGTTCAGTTTCTACCTTAGTACTAAGATAGGATAGAGTAGTTACCCACCTCTGTACGAATCTTTTTATCCCTTCTTTCTTGGGGTCATATTTTCCCCAGACCAAAACTGATTTAGCACATCCATTAGTTTATGCTTTCCCCAGTACTCTTCAGAGAAAGCTTGCTTAAATTCCTGTAACTTATTATATTTATGTGATGCCGAGTTTCCCTAGATTCTTGCCTCCCCCATTAAGTTAGAAGTAATAAACCTCATCTTCTGCTTATCACTCCACACTTTAGGCACTATATCCTCAAAGTCATTCCAAAATTCATGTGGATGAACACTTTTATTTGGATCAAACTTGAGAAACTGATGATGTGTGACATAAGCAATCTCAGTGGATTCTATTATTCCACTAGAAATAATGCTACCACTACTGTTAGTAACACACTGTTCTACTTTTGTTATTCCACAGTCATGCTCACAGAGTTGCTCATTCATACTGTTACTGAATTGATTAAGATGGGTTTCCAAGCCAGTGACTTTATTTATTACCTGTGTCCCAAGTTTTTCTCACTTATTTTTACTTTCTTTCAATTTAGATTCTAATTCAGTGTATTCCACCATAGTTTTCCACCCCTTCAATATGTTCACGAGACTTGACTATCTCTGATTTAACATGCACTTTAAACTGTTGGCGGTCGTCAGTAACTTGTTCGATCTGTGTTGTTAATTCACTTTTTACTTCAACAATAGATTGTGTATATTCCTGTTTAACCTGATTGATTTCAATTTTTACATTATTGTTAAGCACTGCTATGTCATGCTTCCAAAATTCTCTTACATCTGAAATTTTTTATCCAGTTTAGATTCTATTTCATCACCCATATTACTCATTTTTTAATCTAACCCACTCATTTTTGTATCAATAACAGACCACATTTTACTTATTTTAGATTCCATCTCATCACCTAATGACATACCCATTTTTGTCATATTAGAATCTAACCTATTCTTTTTTGTCAATAGATTCATTAACATTCCTTCTTCACTATCTTTCGCCCCATCATTGACTGACACAATTTCCTGATCAACCACAACAGGTAGGTCTGAAACACTGGGGTCCAATACATTCTGTTCCACCTCCGATCCATAATTACCATATAATGAATCTGACAAACTACTACTAAAACTTGGTTGTGATACATCGAAACTAAAGCTGATGGAATCATTAACTTCTTCCCCTTTTTTTCCCAAACTCTACCTTCAGCTCGTCCTTTACACTTGTCTGCTTACTTTCACCCATTTTATTCAATTTCTGTGCACTCACACACAAAGTTTTAAAGAGCACGCTACTTAACTCTGTGCTTCTGATGTCTCTGACACAGCTAGCTGTAACTGCGGGTCCGACCACCATGCACTGGGCTGTCGTACCAGTTTACGGGCCACCACTCTGGTCAGCGCTGTCAACTGCTTTCGTTGCTGGTGTCACGTCGTCTCTCATAGATTGCGGTCTGCATGAAGTCGCCACTATCCGCTACTCCAGTCGGCGAGATATAACCGCAAATCCGTCCACAAAGCACAGCAAATGCAATCACAGTTCATGGGCTATCACTTTCTTTTGATCCACGTGGCGATAGTTCACTCATAATATTTGTTCTTTCACAGTTCCTATTTATTCACGAGCACTTTTTCACAGTCCAATTATCCCAACACTACTGCTTTTCTAGAAAATCGCCTACCTCTGCTAACTTTACTAATGTTGTTTCCCAACCGATCCAGCACCAACTGCAACATAACGCACTCTTTTGCACATCAACGGCAGTTCTGCAACATAAATTCTCCACCTACCTTGATACTGCTGCATGTCTGCACACATTACTCCTGACTGCAGCTACTTAAGAGATCTCAGAAAAGCAGTGTTGAAGAAACTGAGATTTCATAACTACATGTCAGAGGCCACTACAAGTACAAAAAGCTGAAAATAGTCTTGTGAAATCTAAAGAATAAATTGGAAATGGGTTGCTGTTCAAATTTCTAAGTTCAAAGGTCCTTTTAAACTTTCATTAGGATTTTTTTCATTGCTATTAAGCAAGATAATCAGCCCACATGTGTTCAAATCACTAGAGATCCTGCTCACAGCCATTGTTACACTCAAACAGCCAGAACTTGGCATTCAGTGGTTGTTATTAAATAAAGTTTTTGTTCGCCATAAATACTCAGTAAAAGGTAAATTACTTATTACCGCCATGCTTTTGGTTCAAAGTTAACACATGCGATTTTCTCCAGAACAAAATATCTCTTGACTCTTAAAATTTTACAAATAGTTAATGGTAAACACCAGCTACCTTTATTACTGTACCAAAACGTGAAACTCACGATATCACTTCATTTTACACATAGTGCATTTGGACACTTTCAGCATGACCAACTCCTTCGAAAGCTAGTCCATCACTTCCTTCTTCTCTCTCTGCCTCTACAAGCACCTCTATCTCATGCATTAGGTGGCAAACCATCTCACTTCTTATTGGCTGTACAGAATTATGGCCAATCAGAACTGATTTTCAGGCCATGACTCACGCCAAAATCTAGGAAGAATCAACCACAGCTCTCAGCTCATTGATGTCATTAAAATAAGCAACTCAAAACTCTCTTGTTAAACAAATAAAATGAAATAAACTTTAAGCTGTACTTTACATCTGGAATTTAACTATATAGTCGTGAACATTCTGGCTGTCTCTTACATTTTCAAACATGCTTGGACATCCGTCATCCACTAGTAGGGGAACCATTGGTGGATTCATTCCCATGATACAAAGCTGGAACACTTGCAAGTTCCTATAGAGAATTACAAACTGAAAATTTAATATTGGCAAATATCCCATATACACTCACACAAGCACTCTCTTTCACAGTCACCCTAACACAAAACATAAATATCTACTTGAAATTCTTAAATATATTACTACAGCAAAATTATGAAAGGTTTTCTAAAATGAGAACTTTCCAAATTTGAGTCTAAACACTGAAGGTATAATCATATCATTTCAAATAGTCACAGTTGGTGAACTATTAACATATATATATATATATATATATATATATATATATATATATATATATATATATATATATATATATATATATATATAGTTTTTTTAAGTGTTGAATAATTACATTTCTTACTGGCTTTTCCTTTTTTTTGTAACTTACAAATTATGACAGTTATTGACTTCAGATTTTGACGATTGTTCCTTTGCACAACAGGAGGTTATGAATGTAATATGAAGTTCCTCAGGTTATTTCTAGATCAGTTATTAATTTTTATATTTCCAGAGGATGGAACTACTCTGTAAGTGCCTCTCTGCTACTTTAATATGCTGCAGTCACGCCATATGGTCATGATGCACATTTGCAGGACACAGCTTGCCCATTGCAGATTGTATAAGATTCTGATTGCTTACACCGGAGCCCACATACATTCATACAAGAAAGCTTTAATAGACAAGTTGGTGATCGCGCTCTAGCTGCGACACCTCAAACACACTGACTTGCAGCGGTTCCCAATTGTTTGACAGTAGTCCGGGCAATTTCCAGCTGTTTATGAACGTAAACCAACTCACCCTATGTTCAAGAATAGCATTCACAGTGAGGCTGCTCTTTAGCTAAACTAAACTAAACTCCACCAGAACACGCCATGAAGGTGTAATGGTACCATCCGGCTGCCATGTCATCTTCAGCCCACAGGAATCACTGTATGCAGATATGGAAGGGTATGTTGTCAGCACACCACTCTCCCAGCCATATGTGCACTTTGACTGGTAAAATGTATTACATGACAGTGAACAAATAACTTAAAATTAAGCATTCTGATTATCTTTTATATCTGTTGAGCTAAAAAGTTACTAATTCCCTATAAGAACTGAAACAAATGTACTAAATGAGATTTCTATTAAGGCAACAGAAAACAGAAAAATAACACCAAAATCACCAATAAAAACAAAAAAAATGATAAAAGATGTATTTTGATCTCTAGGAAGAAGATAAATGCATTACACAGCATGTATAAAACTAAAGTTTTCAACATCACTGAAATTTTTACTGAAAGTATAAAAAAGTACATGCCAAACTACTGCAAGAATTCAAACAAGTAGATGTAAAATGTCACATAAGTAGTGTTAACAATAAAGGTGCTGGTCTATTACAGACACAAATAGTAAAGCACCAAAATCACATGAACATAGCAAAATGCAGTTTATAATCAGCAAAAAAACCATAAAAGAACAGAATAATATCATAAATCTCATCAATGATCATTTTGCCACAGTAGGCCAAAAACTAAGAGAAAAAACAAATTCTAAAGACAATAACACACAGAAAATATTTATCTGCTCCCAGGAAAAAATTGTGACACTGTTTCCAGAGACAGAAAATGAAATAATACAGAGAATGAGAAACATAAAACAAAATCATGGTGAACTGTTGAAATAACATCTATTGAAATGAAATACTGCACACAGGAGCTCCAGAATCCTCTTATACAACTAATGAACACATCATTCCTGGAAGGAATCACTTCCGAATTGCTTAAAGTCAGCTCTGATGTAACCAATACATAAGAAGAGAAGCCCATAGCTCATCTACCAGTCAAATTCAAAATATTTGAATGAGTTTATGCACAGACACTCATTGCATTTCCAATGAAATGTGAATTAACACATTGACTACCACATGTTTAGTGATGGATGTTTCCCCACCACACCACGCTAAGCCATGGTGTCAGGCATAAAGGCCCTACTGTGGCTGTCAGTGAGCACATAGTCTCAGGTGTATGGCACTGCTATGGACCATGGTGGTCTCATGGCATACAGGATGTTTATCCACAAGAACAAATTTGATTTCCAGAAAGATAAATGCACCATGGATATGATCATATAACTTATCAATAATGTCATGACCTATGTAGACTCTACAAATAAATGTTTAGGAATATCTATGGATCTAACAAACACATTTTAATTTAATCATAAAACTTTAATATAAATATTAGGATTTTTGGTACAAGAGGGAATGCAGGAGATTGATTTCTACAATGCTTGACACACAGGTGTCAATATAGAGAAAATTTTCAATAGTATTCCCCAAAAAGAATATTTCCTTCCCTCCAGGGATTCTCATTTGAGTTCCCAAAGCATCTTCATAACTCTTGTGTGTTGTTTAAACTTAACAGTGACAAATATCTAGCAGCCTGTATCTGAACTGATTCAATGTATTTCTTTAATCTGACCTGATATGGATCCCAAACACTTGAGCAGCACTTAAGAATAGGTTACACCAGTGCCCTAAATGCGGTCTCCTTTACAGATGAACCACATTTTCCTAGAAGTCTCCCGAAAAACTGAAGTCAACTATTCAACTTTCCTAGTACAATCCTCATGTGTTCATTCCATTACATATTGCTTTGCAATATTACTCCCAGATATTTACATGATGTGACTTTCAAGCAGGACACTACTAAGGCTGTATCCAAACATTATGGCTTTGTTTTTCCTACTCATCCACATTAACTTACATTTGTCTACATTTAGAGCTAGCAGCGATTGATCACATGACACCTTACCGTACAACATAGCATCATCAGCAAACAACTGCAGATTGGTGATCACCCTGTCTGCCACATCATTTATGTATATAAAGAATAACAGCAATCCTATCACATTTCACTGGGGCACTCCTGACAGTACCCTTATCTCTGATGAACATTCACAGTCAAGAACTACATACTGGGTTCTATAACTCAAGAACTCTTTGAGCCACTCACATATCTGTAAACCTATTCCATATGCTTGTACCTTCTTCAACAGCCTGCAATGGGGCACCCTGCTTTCCAGAAACCTGGAAATATGGAACCTGCCTGTTGTCCTTCATCTTTAGTTCACAGCATATCATGTGACAAAAGGGCAATCTGAGTTTTGCATGAGCAGTGCTTTCTAAAACCATGCTGGTCTGTGGACATGAGCTTCTCAGTGTCAAGATAGCTTATTATATTTGATCTGACATAAGCTCATGGATTCTGCAACAAACTGATGTACGGGATATTTCTGTAATTTTGTGGGTCTATTCTTTTGCCCTTCTTATATATAGAAGTCAGTTGTGCTTTTTCCCAGTCACTTGGAACTTTGCACTGGGTGAGGGATTCACAATAAATGCAAGCTAAGTAAGGGGCCAATGCCACAGAGTACTCTCTGAAAAACTGAACTGGGATTCCAACCGGAACTGGTGTCTTAATTATTTCCAACTCTTTCAGTTGTTTCTCTATGCCAGGGATGTTTATTACTATGTTGTCCATACGAGTGTCTGTTCAATAGTCAAATGATGATACATTTGTACAATTCTCCTGTATGAACAATTTCTTGAACGTGAAATTTAAAACTTCAGTTTTTGTTTTACTATCTTCAACTTCCACACCAGACTGGTCAACAAGTGACTGGATGAAAACCTTAGACCCACTTAGTGATTTTACATAGGACCAGAATTCCTCAGGTTCTCTGCTAAATCTTTTGCTATTCAAGGATAAACACACTGAAAACCATGAAAAAGAAGCCAGCCTAGAAGTAAATTTTGTTATCTAAAGATTTACTGAATCAATCTCCATAACAAAATTACTAAAACACTTAGTCTAAATGTCAACCTAAAAAATCAAAACAATGAAAATATCAACTTTTGCCTGTGTGGGTGCATAGCAGAGAACTCTAAATGCACAAAATTCCTTGCAATAATAAATGATGAAATGTAAACTGAGATGGCACATAGAATATATAAATGGAAAACTCAAAACTCGAACCTATATGAGCTGCACGAACTCAGCTAGCTAAAAGACACAATCATTATGAATGTGATGTACTAATCCATTTGACATTAAGTTATGGCTTAATTTTGTGGGCAGGCACCACAAAAACAACACACACACACACACATAAGAATATACAGTGTCTTACAAATACAAGGGTGCACAGTAACCTATACAATCTCATGTTTAAAACTGCACATGCAACATTGATTAATTATGAAAATGGAAACAATATTTTACCTGGAATACTTAGTTGACATTCACATAAAAACACATAATAGTCATAACAATTCTGTTCAAATTGCTAATTCAGTTTATAACAAACACTGACTATGGCATGTAGTACATGAATATGATTATTTGTCACTAGGTTATTACAGGTATTCATTTACACTGTAATAGCAGTGTAATGGGGGTAAAAATACAGCGTCGTAAGAGTTGAACTGTCGAATTGGTGTCACGTCATAATTAACATTTTATTTTCAACACCTTGATGTCATTTGCCATCTCATTAAAGCAGTGACAGTTATAAAACAGTCCACTAAGGACATAATATGGATGTCACATCAATCTAGATGTACCTGAAAATGGAAATAAAGCTGAAAAGTCTGTTGTAAATAAAGGTTACGGTACTTATTATAAGCAGCTATTTGGTGCATCTACTTCAATAATCATATTGTTATCAGACCTATATTATAGTGCTGGCCTTAAAGAAGAAAAACTGTAATAGTAGTTTGTCATTAAAAATTTGAATATTGCTCCCTTAAGTGAAGACAATTTTTTATTTCTTTTATCTCTGCTGGAAGTTTGTTGTACAATTTAGTACCTTGAATGTTTGTTTGTCTCTGTACTACAGTCTTGTTTATTCCATTTACATGGGTGTCATTGCACTTTCTTGTATTATATGAATGCAGATCTGAGTTGGTTTTCAAATTGTCAATGGACCTTTTTATATTAATTACACTTTTTTGTATGTAGAGGCATGGTATAGGTAGAATATGTGACTGTTGAAATAACTGCTTGGAGAGTGTTAGCTTTGAAAAGCTGGTAATAATTCTAAGAGCTTTTTCTTGTAGTGTGAAGGTGGTTTTTATATTTGTCTTATAATGATCCCAGGCAGTGAGCACATAGGTAACGCATGTGAATGTAAGCAAAGTAGACAATTCTGCTACACTGTTTACTAGACACATTACTAATAACACATAGTGAAAAGCAAGTAGAACTTAACTTGTTAATGAGATAGTGGATGTGGGCTTTCCAGTGTAAATTTTCATCTATATCAACAACTACAAATTTTGTGACAGCTACTCTCCTAATTTTTTTATTTTTCATTCTGAAGTCTAGGTCATTTTGTTACTGTTTTCCTGTAAAGAGTATAATTAGTTTATTAAATATTAAAGATTAGCTTGTTAATTTAAAAGCAGTTTTTTAAATATTTCAAAACTCTAGTTGCATTTGTTGGCAAGATCTGGTTTAAATCAGTTACAACATTTGTATCATCAGAAAACAGTGTTATATGAGTACCATTGATTGGAATCTCAGTGCCTTTTACATAAATTAGAAATAAGGGAGGTCAGAGAATACATCCCTGTGATACTCCACCTGGTACACTCTGAAAATCAGATCTGTAAGTGTATATGAGGGTGGTTTGAAAAGTTTTCAGAATCAACATGAGAGGTCAGCACTAGCACAACTGTTGCCTGTAGAAATGTGCCATGTCAGTTCTCTTGAAAGAGAGCTGTGGCAGTGATGTGGCTCTGTTGTTGTTCCCATGCAGTGATCTGTGAAGATGGAAAAAAATCGAGATTTGAGCAGTGATTAAGTATTTTGTAAAGAAAGGTATGAAAGCAAAGGAGATTCATGCTGATTTCCAGAATACACTGAGGGACTCTGCTCCTTCATATTCAGCTGTTACCAAGTGGACAAATGAATTAAAATTTGGTCATGATAGCTTAGATATTGATCCAAGCAGTGGTTGCCCAAGATGTGTCATTACTCCAGAAATCATTGAAAAAGTGCACAAAATGGTCATGGAGGATCACCAATTGAAAGTGCATGATATTGCTCACACTTGACAGATGTCATCTGAAAGGGTGTATCATATTTTAACTAAAGAATTAGAAATGAAAAAATTATCTGCAAGAAGGGTGCCACGGCTCTTGACACTGGATAAAAACGCATGAGAATGGACATATCGGGACAATGTTTGGCCCGTTTTAGAAGAAATGAACAAAATGTTTTGCACCAGTATGTGGCCACAGATGAAACTTGTGTGCACAACTATAACCCAGAGAAAAAACAACAGTAAAAGCAGTGGAAACATGCTGATTATCCACCACCAAAGAAAGCAAAGACAATTCCTTCAGCGGGAAAGGTCATGGCATCAGTGTTCTGGAATGTGAAGGGGATTTTGTTCGTAGATTATCTCCCCACTGGACAAACAATTACTGGAGAATAGTATGCTTACCTCCTGGACAAATTGCAACAAAAGATACGTAAAAAAAGACCAGGTTTAGCAAGGGAAGAAAGTAATCTTCCATCAAGACAACATGCACCCGCCATCGCCATGGCAAAATTACACGAACTAAGGCATGAGTTGTTGCCACACCCACCTTATTCGCCTGATATGGCTCTGTCAGACTTCCATCTCTTCCCAAAACTGAAAGTTTTTCTTGGTGGACGAAGATTCACTTCAAACAAAGAATTGATAGCCGAGTTGACAACTATTTTGCAGGCCTAGAGGAAACTCATTTTCGAGAAGGAATCAAGGCACTAGAACATCATTGGACCAGGTGCATTAATGTACAAGGAGACTACATTAAAAATAAAAAATGTTTCAGTGATGTAATTACTTTTTTCTATTCCATTCAAAGAACTTTTCAAACCACCCCCATATATTGCCCTTTTTATATAGTGATGTTATTTTTGAAATTTTTGTTCTTTATGGAACACTCCTTTTGATAATGATATATTTATGACATGTGACAATAGTTCTAATGTGACACTAGCACATTTCATTATGACTGAAGTCAGTACTCTGTCATTTCCTGAAGATATTTTATTCCTCATTGTTTTTATTATTCTTAGAACTTCTGATTTATTTATGTGGCATAGACACTTTGAATTGACACTTGGTTCTCTTGGAATAGAGGTTCCACTATACCTAAGGCAATTTATACTCAGGCTGACTGGAGTATTTATGAAGTAATTATTTACGAAATTTGCTAGAGTAAGATTTCTGAGTAACACTCCATGATCATCTTTTAAAACAACGTCATGCTGAGTTTTAAAATTTTTGTTTATTTATTTTTTAAGTACATTCCATATTGTTCTATAGATGTTCTTGTATGTCTTAACATAGTCTGTGAAGTGTTTATCTTCTTTGTCCTTTTTGATTTGACTGGGACATTTTAGAGTTTGACTAGATACTCTGATTGCCGGGGATATCCACTGGCTGTTGTTCCAAGGCTGACATTGATTTTTGTAAGATTTTTGGAAAACACATCTCAAATAGGAACATGAAAGTACTAGAGAAAGGGTTGAAAAATTCATTGATTTTTGTTTATGGAAATACATTTTCCCAGGTTTTCTTTGCTAACATCTGAATAAAAGTCTTTAATTTATCTGTGCACAAGTGCCTATTGTATTCCCACTTACGTTTCATTACATTGGTTACAGAAGAATTTACGCATGTGACAAGTGCATTGTGATCTGGAATACCTATGTTTACATTTAGTGCCTCAGTGACACCATTTTCCATATGTATGAAGACGTTACATGATAGGGTAGATGACAAATCTGTTATTCTGTTGGTTCACATGGATGACAGTTGCTGAAATGGTTCAAAACAATTTTTAGAGGCATCTAGCAGTAGAACCTGCACTTTCCACCCCTCAGTTCACAGGAAAGGAATTTTAGTTACTTCTATATACCTCTATATAGATTGGAATTGGGTTTAAGGCATACGATTTCTCCTTCTGGATGTACGTAATAATGTTGAACACAGGTCATCTTAGGGTAAAATTTATTCATCAGGAAAGAAAACAGAGGCAAGTACTCTTGCTTCAATGAAGTGCCCATTGAATCATAATGACACAGTTTAGAAAGGACGGGATGGTTCAATGATGTAACTTTATGAGTATTTTGGTAAAATACAGTTCATATAGGAAATAGGCATATTGCAATAAGAAAAATTATTGTTTTCCCATGAGATATCTTATATTTACAACACAAAGAAAAGAAAGACCTGTATCTGTGTTACAGAGAAGAGATATTATAGCTCACACTATGCATATATTACTAGAAGCAGGTTGGCATTACAAAAGGACAGAGGCCATGCCGCTGTGCAGACAACAGGTTGAAACACTGTCTGAAACCAGCATGTAGTGTCTCAAATTGTGAATTTTAGGGCATGGTAAACTGGTTCACAAGTTGTCTGTCCCTGGTCTGATGGCATCATCTCATTCTGTGAGTCCAGTAGGCAATTAGACCAGAAGGATAATAATCAAAGACTGGGTACCCTGTACCACT
This sequence comes from Schistocerca nitens, assembly GCF_023898315.1. NCBI lineage: Eukaryota > Metazoa > Arthropoda > Insecta > Orthoptera > Acrididae > Schistocerca > Schistocerca nitens. The sequence continues at coordinate 624,227,206 of NC_064616.1, read as the reverse complement.
ACTAGTCATTTCCTTTCCTTTTCCACTCACAGACAGAGCAAGGGAAAACCAACTCTGTGCATGCCTCTGTATGTGTCCTGATTTTTAATATTTTATCTTCATGGTTATTATGCAAAATGTATGGTGTCAGCAGCAGAATCATTCTGCAGTCACCTTCAAATGCCGGTTCTCTAAATTTTCTCAGTAGTGTTCCTTGAAAAGAACATTACCTCCTTTCCAGGGATTTCCATTTGAGTTCCCAGAGCACCTACATAATACTTACATGTTGTTCGTACCTATCGGTAGCAAATATAGCAGCCTGACTCTTGAGTTACTGTGGTGTCTTCTTTTAACCCTATGAGCACACAGGTAAGGAGTATCTGCTGAAGTGACCATTTACATCAGAGTATGATGAATCACACGCTCCAAAATACTTACATTTTCATGAGCATTACATGGCATTATCATTTGTGCTATGGATTACAATGTATTTTTCTTTATAGAGTGGACAAGGCTTCAATGTCTACTTCCTTAGATGAAGCACTGAAGTCCAATACTCTTCATGTTCTAGAGGTTTACATTTGATACTAATTATAGTACCAGAACCATTTGCAAATCACATAATCTTCATTGTTTCTGTAGTTGTATGCATCTACCAAACTATCACACTCTCACTTTGTGAAATTCACTTATTCCCCTATGTTTCCATGTGATGTAAGCCAAATGATTTCTCTGAGTCACTGCCACTTGGTTTATAAATTTTGTGCTTTGTCATATAGCTTGAATGACATGTAGGCTACCTCATTTTCATAACAGAAAGCTATCAATAATGTTCTGCCTGATCAATATACTTTGGAAGACCTTCAACACTGTAACTGAAATATATACAGTACCATTATCACTCACAAGCCAAAATAGTTACCATGGCCTAAACTGTGTAAGCTACAGGTACAAATAAATAAGATATACTTGGTACTGAAACAATAGCTAACATAACTCAGTATAGCCAAAAAGGTATTAGATTAAGATTATACCAAAATATAGTGCTATATTCTAAAATATGGGACAAAGTGTAACACTTATTTCTGGCACCACTGATTTGATAAAACTACTTATATATGTATAAAATAATGGTAAGTGTAAGAAACATTTGTAATACAGTGGAAATACTGAAGCAGCTGCTTCTGTATTTCCACTGTATCACAAATGTTTCTTACACTTATCATTATTTTATACATATATAAGTAGTTTTATCAAGTCATCAGTGCCAGAAATAAGTGAAACCTCTCTTCATACCTTTCACCATACCATATAGTACATCCTTACTTGCTCTGCTATCTTCCTCCACCATCTTTTTTCCATTCTTCCATCTACACCACTTCATGTTACTGAGTGAATACATAATAAGCACTTTAAATCTGTAATAAATAAGTGTATCTCTGAGTTAATAATTTGTTTTAGGAAATTTCTGAAACAATTACGACCTCTTTAGTCTCATGTGCAATGGCCTCTTTGGCTAACTTCAGTACTAATTAACTCAGAAACAGTGCAGTGTACTGAGATTTTTTTAAAGAAATATTTCTCAGCACAACCTACCCTGCTACATCCTTACAAGCTTTTCTGACTCTTTCTGACCACTCTGTATAAATCATTTTCTCAGCCATTTTTGCTACAGAGAATTACTTTTTCACAGCCAATACTCTCTGGTTCTAAATATGTTCTGTGTAATACTTGCAGAGCAGGATAGAAACATGAAGTCACTTACAGAGAATGGAAAACAAGAGGTTCTAACTTCATGTTTCTATCCTGCTTTGCAAAGGTTCCTCTTTCACTATTTCCCTTACCGTTTCAGTCCTCATCCCATCTCATCGCATTATTGATGATTCCATGCAATCATGCTATGGTCGTATAGAATTCTGAATATGCTTCTTATAATTATCTACTAGCTGCAGCAGCTGAAATGGATTCACATGTATTACACATTGAAAGACTCATTGTTATTGCTTCCCACCAATTTAAGAATGCTATCCATGAGATTTGTGGAGTTCCAGATATCATCTTCGACTATTAACTATGCAATAGTGGAATAGAAATGCTAAAAATACTAATGAATCCAGCCTTTATCAGGAAAGCTAGATACATTATAACCACAAATGGCTTTTGCTTGTGATGAACTAGCTCCACTGGATAATACTGACATAGAAATTCAGTATATACCTGGGAGTACTGATACCTAGCTAGCACTCATGCCATTCAATAAAATATGTTATTGCTTCAATGTCATAGGCAAGCTATATTACATAATACAAGGACATCGAACCTGGAAACCCACTACAGAATACAGAAGTACTGTAGTTAACTGAATAGCATTGTGTATAGTGACAAGTCATGTTGTATGTTGTGGAAGTCTGATATGCCTGCAATACCTGTCCAATGACAGCTGAGGATTATTTGCCAATATCCAATGTTTACACTCTCAAATTTAGTGAGGTACCTTTTCAATTTCAGAGTAGACTAGGTAATACAGGATAGTTTCACCTGCACTGTGTCAATGATTTAGGAGTAGCCCTTGTCATTTTCACTCTAATAGTTTAGGCCATGGCTGAATGGTGTGACGATAATTTGAATGAGGAAAACTGAATGCCTGGGTGAACATACTGATATGAATCCAGTTGAGATACTCTATAATATCTTTCATTGTCACCTGATGGTTGTCCAAACAGTTCAAAGAATGGCTGCAAAACTATATACTGTAAGTAGGTGAAATGTAACAAAATATTTGCAGTTATCTACATAAACTCTTCTGAAAATACTCCTTTATGGATAGTGTGAATATTTCTGTATTTAGCATATCATACCAACTCTTGTAGGCTGGTTGCATGGTTGAAACGGACTTTGCTCAGGATCTATATAATGACCATTAAATTTAAAGATAGTAATTACTGTGTGAAATGTGTATTATGGTTTTTTCCAGGTGCATTCCACACCATTACAATTTAATCTATGTGGTTATATGGAATGAACAACATATCTAATCCAGTCTTTGATTATTATCCTTCTGGCCTAATTGCCCACTGGACTCGCAGAATGAGATGAAGCCATCAGACCAGGGACAGACAACTTGTGAACCAGTTTGCCATGCCCTAAACTTCATAATTTGAGACACTACATGCTGGTTTCAGACAGTGTTTCAACCTGTTGTCTGCACAGCGGCATGGCCTCTGTCCTTTTGTAATGCCCACCTGCTTCTAGTAATATATGCATAGTGTGAGCTATAATATCTCTTCTCTGTAACACAGATATAGGTCTTTCTTTTCTTTGTGTTGTAAATATAAGATATCTCATGGGAAAACAATAATTTTTCTTATTACAATACGCCTATTTCCTATATGAATTGTATTTTACCAAAATACTCATAAAGTTACATCATTGAACCATCCCATATTTTCTAAATTGTGTCATTATGATTCAATAGGCACTCCACTGAAGCAAGAGTAGGCCTACTTGCCTCTGTTTTCTTTCCTGATGAATAAATTTTACCCTAAGATGACCTGTGTTCAACATTATTATGTACATCCAGAAGGAGGAATCGTATGCCTTAAACCCACCCATCTGTGC